>NC_064811.1:93238425-93440182 GCF_023721935.1 Panthera uncia | reverse complement strand
ACCCATATAAATAAAACCCATATAAATAAAACCCATATAAATAAAACTCTCAGTAATTTTTAAGAGTGCTAAGGGCTTCTGAGACTACAGAGGTTGAGGATGATTGGTATACACCATATGTGGGTAGTTAGATGGGTGTTCCCCTCCTTCTCTTAAGGCTCTTTTATGATTCTACTTAATGAGAACTGATTTGCTAGATGCCACTAACTTTATAGTCTAGGGCAAATCAGTTAACCTCTTTATGCCTTATTTTTTATATTTTGAAGATAGATATAATGTTGCCTGTTCTCACAGGGCTATTGTAAGATTTAAGTCAGTTATTTATGTAAGGCTCTCAGCTAATGACCACTCTGCAGTGCTGTCCTTATTGGAAACATGTGTTTCTGCCCTGTTCTTCTTTTTTGCCATTTATTTTGTAATTTGGCCATTGATTTTGGTTATAAATATATACATATGAACCACCACAAAGAAGCCAAAGAAGAGTGTCTGAATAGTTCTTAAAATGCAAGTTACAGTGATCATGCTCTTTCAGAGAAGTGGTTAGGGATACCTAGAAGGGTGAAGATAAGCAGGCAATTTGGGATTTTTGGAAGTCTCTGATAGAAGGAAGAACATCATAAACCTAGGAAGTTGAACCAACAATGAAGAGTGGTTGATAGAAAATATGACAGGACAGGAAATCCTTTTCATTAGGGACAAACTATAACCCTACTTAGCACTGTTTCCATGGCATTCCAGTGTCTAGATAGGCACCCTTTGCTTAAATGTGTATGTCTATTTTGGGTTATGTAAATTGTTGTAATAATATATACTTAAGGTAAAAGAATACTATTGTGCCATTTTCACTGTTTTCTCCAACCTACCTAAATTCAGCTCTGTTCTATATCTCATTCTATCAAGTATCAAGCCAATGAAAAAGAAAGAAAATTAGATTGTTCAACTATGCTATGTTCACCTAGTTACAAATTATCACTTTTTAAAAAGAGATCAAAAGATCAATAAATGTAAAGACTTTATGTCATTTTGATATGCTTTTTTTTGTCTTTTAATCTTTTTTGCTAAGAGCTGTGATTTATTTTATTATTCTTTTTAAACAGATCATCAGAAACTGGAAAGAGAAGCTAGAATTTGCCGTCTTTTGAAGCACCCCAATATTGGTAAGGAAATCTTTTCAGTGTATTTTAAATGTTAACTTAGGCTTATGTTATGGATTGTTTAACCATAATAAAAATGTTACTTTAGTAATTTAGACTATTTGAAACTTAATTTTTTTTTTTTATTTTAATGTTTATTTTTGAGAGAGAGACAGAGACAGAGACAGAGGGAGGGTGGGCAGAGAAAAAGATACACAGAATCTGAAACAGGCTTCAGGCTCTGAGCTGTCAGCACAGAGCCAGACGCTGGGCTCGAGCTCTGAGGGGCTCGAACTGTGACCGGTGAGATCATGACTTCAGTCAAAGTCAGATACCCAACCTAATGAACCACCCAGACTCCCTGTAGACTATTTGCAACTTTTAAGAAATAAATTCCTAATTTTTGGTCTTGATTACATTTGATTCTTTACAATTTTTGAAAAGTTTTTCAAAAGGTAGTGTGTACTGGCACTTTAAAAATAATATAAAGTATCATTAGGTTAATAGTCCTTTTATGTGTTTTCAAGGATTTTCTGCCATTGCTGAAGTTTGGAGACAGAATTTATGTCATTATTTTAGTCAGCTAAATTACTTTTTACCCTATCCTGTGAGGAGTTTTTCTTATAATCATTGATTCTTTTCCAGAAACTAGTAAAGTTATTTTAGAATATTATCCCTCATTAATTACAAAATAGCATGATAATGTTCAAAATTAAAAAAAAAATGCTGAATATAAGAAAAATAGAAGAAACAAAGGAAAGAAAAAGAGCAACAAGAAAAACAAAAAGAACAAGAACATGATTCTGTGACAAGAGTTTTGATTATTTTGGATAAATAGCACTGCCCATCTCTGGTGAGATTTCTTGTCAACCAAACTGTGATATAAAGGTAGTGAGAGAGGGAGTGATAATGTGGTAGAATTGCAAAATCATTCACTGAGAAGGTTTATAGTTCTTCTATTTTTATGAATAGGACCATTCAATTTCTGTTCCTCTTGTAGTTTTTAGTATCCTGCATACTTCTTAGATTCTTAAGTGAATGAATGGATACTGCCAAGTAAATCTGAAGCATTAACAAACTAGCAGCTGTCTAAAGTGAACCTTTTGGTTGGAGAGAGAACAAAACAATGCTGAAATGTAAATCTACCTCTTTTTAAGTATTTTACCCTGATGACAGTCTTTGTTTTGTTGGCTATATTATTTTGCTAGGGCTGCCATAACAAACTACAACAGATTAGATGGCTTTAACAGAGACATTTATTTTCTCACAATTCTGGAAGTAAGAAATCTGAGATCAAGGTGTTGGCAAGGTTTGTTTCTTCTGAGACTTCCCTCCTAGGATTGTAGATAGATGTCTTCTCCCTGTGTCTTTACATGGTCTTGTCTCTGTTGTAATTTTCTCTTCTTATAAGAGCACCATCATTTTGGGTTAGGGTCTACCTTCATGACCTCATTTTAACTTAAATGCCCTTTCAAGACCTCATCTTCAAATACAGTCACTTTTGGAGGTACTGGGATTGAGACACAATTTGGAAAGACACAGTTCAGCCCATAATATTGGCTAGTGAGAAATTACACAATATGACCCACTATGGTTTAAAGAGCACTGTTCATGTTCAGGTTTAAGATAAAATGAAATTTTATGCACTTGTTATTCTTATGAACAAGAATTGTTATTTTGTTTTTAATCAGGGTCTTTCTGTGGAACTCAGTTTTTGTAGATAATGAAACTAGTTGTCCTCATTTCCTCTAGGAGACCAAAGTCAAACATTCTAAAGACACTCAAACTAAAACAAGAACAATTTTCCTTTTGAAAACCCATGTAGAATAACCTTACTAATGAAGGGGAAGTTGTTCATGGGGGAAAGTTCTAAAGTTTTCTGAGCTAGACAGCACCTTTTACATACCCTGCCACTACATATAATTTTTTTCAGTGGTCCATAGCAGCCAATATCATGGCTCCTTGGTTGCCTCACTTGAGATTTTCTTCCATTTCTCAAGAGTTCAGGAGTATGAAAGCAACTATGAAATTACAGGTCCTTGAATTCTGGGATCTGTTTATAATCACAAGAAAGATTTTTAGTGACCCCGTACTGCAGGGTATGAATCATCGATAGATTATACTTCTAAGACTCACTCTCAGAAATGATAACAGTGGCAAATTCATTCATATTATTCATTCATTCAACAAGTTAATTCTCTGATAATGCAGCAGTAATACAACAGACCATTATACCTGCCCTCATATAGGTTGCATTTTTGGGGTGGACAGACAATAAACAAAGTATAGGATATTATATATTGTGATAGGTACTGAGAAGAAAAATAAAGCAGGGAATGGAAATTGGGAATGTTGGGGGATTTTGATTTTAGATAGTTGGTCAGGGTGACTTCGCTGAGAATGAAACTGGAAGACCTGAAGAACAGGAGGAAGCAAGTCATTTGACTCTCTGGTGAAAAAAGGATCAACAGACAGAGGGAACAGACAGCCGATGTAAAAACTCAGAGGCCAGAGCTCATCGAGTGGATTCCACCAAAACTTTTTTTCTACTTTGAGAAATGTGTTTGAGCTGTTTTTCATTCTGTGTTATCCTAATTGATTATCTTAATTGATCTTCATGTTATGAAATCTGACGATGTTGTATGTTGTTGTGTAAAGAGAGATGATTAAACACCAACAGTAATTGTCAAAAAAATAGTAGCAGCAAACTAAAGATGGATGCCATAATGGATATCTGAGATTATACTGAAGAGTAGAGGCAAACCGTGCAATAAGCAGAGTCCTGCTGTTCCTGTTGAGATTATTGCACTTGGTTAACAGTGTCACATAGATCACTCGTGCTTACTCACTACTGCTTCAGTTCACTCCAGAAAAACAGCATTTGGTCTTGATTCTCCTGAATAGATGTGATATCTAGTATGGGACTCTTATCCTCTTTTTCCTTTCCTCTATTCTGTTTTTTGCTTGGTTACCTTAAAATCTCTCAGGTTTTAGAACTTGAAGGAAGAAAATACAACTTTTGACAATTTTTTCTCCAGTGAAAATTTGCTGGTTACTTTTTTTATTTTTTTATGGGCCTTTCTCTTGGCACAGAATTGATAATCTGAGAACTTGCAAGGAAAAGGTTTCTCTTGAAGAAACACATTATAAACCAACTAAAATTGGTAATTCATAAGCCACTTTTTTTTTCTTTAGTTTTTTTTTAATGCTTTTCTGATTTTCAAAGTAAAACACACAGTGGAAATTTTGGAAAATACAGTGATTTCTAAAGAAGAAACCAAAGGAAACAACTTTTAAGATTTGTGGTATTTATTTCTGCCTTTTGTGGATAGATCTTATGTATAATGATAACTTTCGGTATTCTCTTCTACATGCTTTCATACCCATTTAGATAAACCATGAAAATATAATTTTTTAAATTGTCTTACTCAACAAAATTTATTTAGTGTATAGCCGTTGCCAGCAGGTTTCTAGGCTCAACACACTGGTGGAGATGAAGTGGGAATCAAGAGAAACAATATCCCTGCTTTTCCCAAAGGTCACACCGTAGTGTAAGGAGATAGACCATAAATGGCCATCATTATGTCATGGAGATTAGTTCTATGCAGAGAATTAAAATAGGGTAATTTGACACCAGAGGATTGGGTGGCTGCTATCAAAGAGAAACAGAATCAGACACTCATTAAAGTCAATAGACAGATTTTATTCTATATTATTGCATTAGGGTAAAGAGTTTAGCTCAATTTCAAATACAGCAGAGACAAGTAGGGATTTATAGCCAGGGAGCAGAATGAGGGGTCAATGAAGTGAAGATTACTAAGAGGAGATATCAAACGTGGGGGGATTCTTAATGAACTTACTAAACTACTAACAAGACTCTTATTAAAGGAAGGCCATAGACTTTGACATCAATGGTGAAGGATGAAGAACTTGATCAGATGTCAGGGGCAATCACATATCAAAGATGGAGGGATAACTTGGTAAGTTCTTTGCTAAGACTATCTTAGCCAGGTTGAGTATAGGGCTGAGACAAGGCCTAGTCAAAAAGTGGGCTCAAAGGAGCCTACATTTCGGTCAAGGGGACAGTCTTTGTCATTACTTTAGAGTGGCTTGCCAGGCAAGATATGTCTGCAGGGGTCACATTTAAATTGATATCTTTAAGACAAGAATCCATGATGAAGAACCTTAGCGAGAAAAGGTTACAGGCAGAGTGAACTTCCCTGTTAGGGGAAGAGTCAGAGGATCAGCGTGGAGCCTACCATGAGTGAAGGAGAGAGCAACCTGCCATAGGTCAGAAGGATAGGTAGGTGCGTGACCACGTAGGGCCTTGTAAGCCAGGTTAGAGTTGTTTAGGTTTTATTCTAAGTGCAATGAGAAGCCAGTAGAAGGGTCTTAAGCAAAAGTGGGTTGTCATCTGATTTGTTCTGTCTGCTATGTGTAAAATGGACTGTAGTCAGCTGAGCACAATCAGAGATGATATAGTGCTTCATTAGTTCATTAGAACTAATTAAGGTGTTTATCATCCTTGGCACCATCTTTTTGGTAAGAATTTAAATAGCTACAGGTGGACCTCTCTTCTGTGTGCTCCACATAGTCCACAAGAAAGCACCATGCGTCTTTTGGTTCAACAAATTTGGGAGTGCAGGCAGTTTTCTGAGCAGCTCCATCTTTTCCCTGCATTTAGAGCAGCTGGCTTGACAATTCTGGTTGAACCCCCAACGAGAAAGATTATAGCTAACTTTATCTTCAGGTGTTAAAGAAATGTGGAGATAATATCTCACCTCAATCTTCTGTTAATTAGCTTATTTTTTATTGTTATGTTCATCCTTTATTTTAATAAAATGGGCTCATTTTTTCTTGAGGTATAAACAGATCTGGGGTAAATCAAATAGTTTGAGCTATATATGTTAGCCTATCTACTAAAGTGAGGGAAAAATACCTTTAAGGTAGTGAAATAAAATACTTGAGGCAATAGCCAAATTGTTCTCAAAATTATTTTATATTTCTGTTTTTTTCATACTTGATCTTTGGTAAACATTATTATTGAGGAATTTATTGAAACCTTTGGTGAAGTCCAAATAATTTAAACAGGGAGTTTTGGGAGATCAGGCAAAATGCTCATTTAATGCGACTATATTTATCTGAAAAGAAGTGGGCCAAGAAAGGAAAAGAGAAAATATCAAGAACTCTGATCTAACCTATCTGAGGTCCCAAGTGAGAAGATACACACTTACCCTTTATTTGTAAGGAGATCGATATGTGAGGTAGCTTTTCAGTTTGTGGGATGATAAATTTTGTTGCTGGGCTATCCCATTCTCTGAAGACCTGAAGTTACACTTTGTGTAGACTTTAGAAAGAGCAAGACAGTTTTTTGAAAGTGTAAAGGAACATTTGTATTTGTAGAGGATCAATACCTCCTTTGTAAGGTAAGCCTTTACTGATATGGCTCAATGAATCCCAGGAGCTAGAGAGCCAAAGGAAGGGCTATGTGGCCTTAAAAAAAAAAATCTAGTCTGTATTATTACCCTCAGACCCCTAGTACAGTGAGTTAACCATTCTGAGATAACATCATAATACCTTAGTGATTACTACCTTCCTACCAGGCCTCTCAGCCACTACCCCAAAACACATAAACAAAATAACTCATTATAAGATGCAATAGAAAATTAAAGACACAATATTAGTGGAAAAGTCTATAGACTCTGTGAACCTCACTTTATTCTGCTCTGACACTTTCTATATAAGCAGGTTTTTCCATACTCATGAGTGATCATTTATGGCATCTAGGATTTATATAACTTTCTTTTCCTAGAATGTAAAACTGGAAGAGCCTTTAGGAATTATCTAAATCCAACCTAGATTCTGCAGATGGAGATTGGAGGGTTCAGTAAGGGAGATAATACCCAAGGTCACACACAGATCTCCAAAGGGATTAAAAATGCACAACCTGCTTATTACTTCATTTTGCATGTAGTGTCTTTTCTTTTCCCTGACCTTAGGAGGCATTGTGTCCTACTGTAAAACTAATATTTCAACTTCAATCTGAGATCTCCCTAGTCTTTGCAAATAATCCTTGATTTAAATGTCATACCTCTGATTTTCACAAGACAAAATTAAGTCACTTTTGTTTGGTGGTGGTGGTGGTGTGTGTTGATTGATTGTTTTTTGGACTTTTGCTTTTAGCAAATTTTACATTTTTGTTCTACTCTGCATGCAGTCCTCTTCCAGGTTCCTAGAATTTTTAAGAAACACTCGAATCACACTGTGCAAGCCTAAATTCAATAAATACTTAAATATTCCCAGTAGTTAGTTAGCAAATGATTAAAATGCCTTATAGGTCTATTTGTTATGATATTCCAGTTTGGAATCCTTTGCAAGAGTCGCATGGGAAAGGAGAACACAGTTAGTGCAGAGTAAATGTTAATTAGTGTGCTGAGGAAACAAAGTTAATGATTTTATGAATGATACTCAAAAGTCTTTTTCAATGTTGTGAGAAATATAACAACATTGCAAGAGAGTGACACTTAAAGTTTTTCTCTATGACCTCCTCCATTATTGGCAATTATGCCTAATATTCATAACAGTTTGTAATTATACAAGAATAAGTAATTTTTATTGCTAAACAACTTGCTCTACTGACTTTTCAGTAGATAAAAGGTAATTTAACACTATTCAGTAGTAACAAGGCAAAGTACTCTTGTTTTATATTCACCTTTTATTTGGTTAAATCTCACCTCTTTATCTTGATTATTTGGTGTAAAGGCTAAATTACTTCTCAGAATATCTTATTGTCTGTAGAATTGATTACCCTCTCTTCACAAATGTGAGAAACAGCACAGAAAGGTTTTTTTTTTTTTTTTTTATCCAGCAAATAATTATTTTCAAAATTTCTCATTATCTACTGTAGCTTTTTCTTTTTTTCTTTTCATTTATTATGGTACCAGTGATGGGCCCTTCATAATTCTTGCTTGAAAGTTAAATTTATCATCATCTTCAGTAAACAAATTATTTGGTAGAAAGATAAAATATGGATATAAAAATTGTTGATACAAGATAACATTTTAAATTCATTTTTAATTAGTGTTTGAATATGAGTCCTTTTTATTGGCTTCTTTGTAAATAAATTATTTTTTACCTGTATCAGTGAAATAGCCACTTCCCTGTGTTATATTAGAATAGTTGGATTTTATTTTATTTTATTTATTTATTTATTTATTTATTTTAATTTTGTTTTTTTTCAACGTTTTTTAATTTATTTTTGGGACAGAGAGAGACATAGCATGAACGGGGGAGGGGCAGAGAGAGAGGGAGACACAGAATCGGAAACAGGCTCCAGGCTCCGAGCCATCAGCCCAGAGCCTGACGCGGGGCTCGAACTCACGGACCGTGAGATCGTGACCTGGCTGAAGTCGGACGCTTAACCGACTGCGCCACCCAGGCGCCCCTAGAATAGTTGGATTTTATACGAAACTATAGAGAATAAATGATTCTTCTGTTACAAATGAAGGACAATTTGTGCTTTGGACTTACTGAATAGTACACTTTGATTTATCAACGCATAATGCCTAAATACATCTTCTGTTTTGTTCTTCTAAACCTATTTTATGTCCATTTTGTCTTGTCTTCGCTAAGTTCAGGGTAGAATCTCGTACCAGAATATTGAAAGTTTCTAACAGTTTCTTGGGCTCAGAATTGTGCCCTACACTGAAACTATGAAAGAAAAAATAATTCCAAACATTACTAGCACCTTTTTGTTTCTTTGTTTGCTTGTTTTACTGGGGCTTGATAGAATCCACTCTCCATTCCCTTACCTCACCCTGGGTAAGAATAACTCCTGTAACCTGGAATCCCTGAAAAGATCTGAGGAACCTTTTAATCCCTTAAAAATCATTGCTGTTTCCCTTTCTTCTGATAGTTTTGCAATAAAAATAAACTTAGATACAATAAGCTATTGTGTTAAGCTTTGAAGATGGCCTGAATAAAAGAAAAAAATATTGGGTTGGAATTCCAATGAACTTTGTCACTAGAATTAACAGGAGAACTGTTGACTGTGTTATCAGGCAGTAATCTAAATGCTTTCCATGCATCCAGTCTTGTAATCTTCAACACAAACAAGTGCCATTCTCATCTCCATTTTACAGACAAGGAAATAAAGCCCAAACAGGTTACACAGTTAACTAAAGTCAGATAGCTAGTAAGTAGAAGAATTGAGGAGATTTCAGCTGCCACAGACTGGTTATCACTATCCAGGCTCTTCAGCACTTCACTGTGTTGCCTAGAGTTGTGTAATTCTGAATTATTCACATTGTTGTTTAATACGGATCTCCAAATTTTATGAAAATTCGTTAAAATAACAGCAGACTGAGATCCTTTGCTGCAGATATTATATAATTCTATTTATTTCTAGTTCTTATTCTCTGAGGGAAATATCAGCATGAGATCATTGAAATACTTATGGCAAATACAGATACTGTAGAACTAATTATACTTTAATGCCAATCGTTTTTATTGTCTTGGTGAAAAACCTTTTAAGCAGTCATATCTGATCCTGAATTAATTATTTACTTGCTATGCAAGAATATCTTTTACTCTCCTCTCTTATTGATGGGGAAAGTGAGTGAGAAATATTTGTCAGAAAACAATAAAAGTTAAGGAAACTAACAACAGTAGCTGATGTGTAACATATGATAATTAAAAAAAAAAAAACCTATTCTTTAATTTGTAGAAAAAGAATCAGGATATGACACTTATGAGATGATGGATTCTAAGACCAGATAAACCCTTGGAGTTGTGCATATATGTGTGTGCGGGAGGGGGAGTGTTTGAAGCAATTATTGCTTATAGCTTATTTTTATCTTTGCCTATAACTTATTTTAATAGAATAGACAAAGGAATAATAATTTAGAGTTTTCAGATAACTTTTGAAAGTGTAATTTAGAGTCCCATTATACATTTATTTTTAGCATTTTGTAAGGTAACTGTGGTTTAGTTTGATAGAAAAGTTGCCACTTTAGGAGAGGTAGCTCTATACTCTTATTCTTTATAAATTTGAAGAATATATTCTCTTTTAAAATGTTCCACAGGTAGAAGTGTTTGTTCTTTGTATTTGATTTGCATCTGCTTCCCAAAAACTACCCCAGCTCTAATGGTCTTGCTGTAGAGTAATGATTATGTCAGATTGTTGTTTGATATATTCATTTTGTTGATTATTTAGTGTGAAAGGCTAAAAGCCTGTGTTGAAGGAAAGGAAATAGGTACAAACAGTCATATAACTTGAATTCTTCTTAAGGTATTTTTTCACATTTTGTACTTCTGTCGTAATTTATACATTTCCTATGAAATGATACAAACTGCTTGGTAATATTCTGTCCACACTATTGAAGGTCAGTAGTTTTTATAGTTTATTCTTCAAAGATTACTTTCAAATTTTTAGTGATGAGTTTATGTGTAAGTAGTTCAACCAAATGCATAGAATAAGAAAAATTTCTGTAACCTGCAATGTTAACCACCAAAGAAGATAGCAGTAATTTTTATGATTCCATTATTTGAAGTAGAGGAAATCTTGTCTGTCATGTGTTCTGTTCAGAAAATGGATTATTTGACTAACAAAAACTGGAAACTTAAATTTCCACCATAAGGATATTCTGAATTATGATTTCATTAGGTATCAGTGATTTTGCATATATAGATGACTTTATGTGGATTTGTTAAAAAATGCACATACACATCTGTGCTTTAATTATTAATCTATTTTTCACTGAGAGCAGAGCTCTACTTTCAAATTGAATTGTTGAAGCATAGTGTTATATTTTGCTTAGCTCTGAAAACATTTCTTAAAAGCTTTTGAAAAATATAATAAAATAAACCTATTTAATTTCTTTCTACATATTATTTTTTCTGGGGTGCCTGGTAGCTCAGTTAGTTAATGTCCAACTCTTGATCTCGGCTCAGATCTAACAGTCCGCACAGAGGCTGTGTGGGATTCTCTCTCCCCCTCTCTCTCTGCCTCTTCCCTGTAGCAGTGTGTATGAATGCTCTCGCTCGCTCTCTCAAAATAAATTTAAAAGTAAAAATGAAAATAAAAAGTAAACTATTTTTTTTTCTTTTAATTTCTTAAAACTCATCATTAGATGAGTGGTTTTTTTTTAAATCCATATTTGATTTCAGAATTAAAGAATTATACCAGTGTGGGTAAAGGTAAAATGACAAAAAAGATGAGCAGAATAAAAGTATATGTAATTTGCAAGTTGTCTTCTGTTTCCAGTGATTACTATTAAGCAATGAGTTGAATACTGCTAACTCTGTTGCAGTTAAAATACTGAAAGCCTACGAAGATGAATGAATCATAGTCCTTGACCACAAGTTCACAGTTTTGGAGGGCAGAGAGTTATGTGTGCAACTAAAATACATTGTGGCTACAAACTTTAATGAATCTATTACTAATGTACCATGAGAGCTCTAGAGAATAAACTAAGCATTTTAGCTGAAATACATTGGATAATGAAAAGAATTTTTGCCATAAAGAAGTAGGTATTGTATTCAATAACAGTATACAACGACAAAACAAAAGGAAAAGATCAGTTGTAAAAGTCTATGGTTACACTCGAAGAATGATAGAAAATCTGGAATGACTAGAGTATAATCTGTATATTGGCCTTAAAGCTTGATTGGGAATGATAAGATAGAGTCTTGGCTTTTCTATGCCAAAGTGTTTGATTTCTAATCTTTAGAAATGAGGCATTATTAAAGATTTATTTAGTTGACTCATAATTATATTGGTTTCTTAGAAGAAAAAGTTGGCAGTAATAAACATAATTTTTTGGAGTCAGGAGAAATTTGTGTTGAAAGAGCATTTGAAAGTCTTTTGAATTAGTTTATGCATAAGACAAATGATGAATTCCTGAACCATGGTAATGGGAACAGAGATGGCAAGAAGGGCAAAGATACTAGAGATATTGTGAAGGTAGAATTAGGAGATCTTGGGCAGAAGTTAAATTGTGGTAAATGATATAGAAAGTGGTTTCTGTGAGGTTTCTAGTTAGGGTGACTGGAGAGATGTTGATATCATTAATAGGGGACAAAGGAAAAGGAAGGTGGAAGAAATTAGAAATTTAGTTGATTTGAGAACATGATTAAATTATTTTTAAAGATTGGAAAATACCTTCGGGGGGGGGGCATGGACAAAGAAGGAAAAATCAACATTGCAAATAACACCACATAAAACCCTGATCATTCACTTTTTGCTAAAAACTGCAAGCCTCTCCCCATTTGAGCATTCATCTTCAGGATGGCAGTGGTTGGCAGTGGTTATGATCATACCTCCTGGACCAAGACTTGAATGTAGCTAGACTTTTGATTTTGGGTTCTTTTTTTCATGCAGGAAATAAAGACTGTCAAATTGGCTTCTCAAAGTACCTTTTGAACAAGTAGGATAGTCACTACACCAACCTCAACACTTAACTGTGGCTGAACATTTCTAGAGTGTTCTTTCCCCCACATTCTATCAACTGGAGAAAGGATCACTTCTCACTGGTCTCTCATGACTTAGCCAAATGTATATCGTTTATTGGCTCATTAACCTTATAATTACTTTAATTATATATCCTATCTGACTTACATGTGGGAGACCACATAAAAATCTAGAGAGTATGAAAAGTATTTTTAAGATTTACATGCAAGGGATAGTGAAAGTGGATAAATGTGTACACAGCAGTGTGAGGATTGTGAAGATGGTCAAAGACAGATGATGACCAATATCTAGTTGTAAAGAGTATGAAAATGATTTTTTAAGACCAATAACAACAATAATTTTCTTAGATTATTTTTATTCTGAATGTGCTTTAAAACAAATTTATATATAAAATTTATAAAATTTTATTGTGGATGAATAAAAGGAAGTTATATTCTGGGGACAAAATATTTGGAAGTGTACAAAAAGCAATATAGGCTTCTTTTCATTTTAGCAAAAATGGTTTAAATGTGTTGACTTTAGATAGGCTTATATCAGTTTATACTCTTCTAACTATAAGGAAAGGATTAAGACTATGTTTCATTAGCAGGCTTAATTTTGTTGGAGGTATTGTGAAATTGAAGATCATATTTTTTTCTTCTGCCAATAGCTATCCCCCAAACAATTTCTCATTTAAAAGCTGGTAGTACCAAATGTACATTTAAACTTATTTCTTAAGAACTTTATAAGAGAAGAGCTATGATAAAACATGGTTTTCAAATGTCATTCTCATATCTATAGATTATTCCAGCAACCTTTTCTTTTGATACTCCTTTTATAAATCTGCCCTTTAAAGTTAAATTACATCTCCTGGTCACTTTCTAAGAATATATTCATAATATGGACAAGAGAAATGAGATTAGGCCACTCCCTTTCCCCCACCCCCAAAAAGCGAAAAAATCATTGATTTAAGGTAGGTTTTCAACCTGGGGTGATTTTGTAGCCTACTGTTTCTTCTTCCTGGGGACATTTGGCAGTATGTGTTCTGGTCATTATAACTGGAGGTGCCCATCTGGCATCAATTGAGTAGAGGCCTCAGATGCTTCTAACATCCAACATTGCACAATAATGAATTATTTGGTCCAAAATATTAATAGTGCTGAGATTGAGAAACCCTGATATAAGGTAAGAATAGCAATGATATGACAAAGAGTCAGACTTATTTGGTTTAACTTTGGACCCAGGCAATTTCCTTATTAAAAAAAAAAAAAAAAAATTAGTATGTCCCTTTAAATGAAAGCCAAGTAAGCAATGATACTTATATAGACTATCCTGTGAGCAAAACTTTCTAAAATGTTCCCATTTAACAAAAGAGTAGAAAAATAAAGAACTAGTTTAAATGTCAGTCATAAATGATGTCACAGCTTAGAATATAGATTTGTCCTAAATCACTGAAAAAGGATATTTACATATTGAAAGTTTTTTTTTTTTTAATTTAAAACTATGAATAAACTCTGTAAGTCAATATTGAAGTAAAATGAGGAGACTACCTCCCAAGAATCACATGTGGATAAGAAAGAAGTAATTATCTGGAAGATAATTTTATCTTTATTGTGACTCATTTTGATTTTATCCTTTTTGGATTTTGAAACTTGTTCAGATAAACTTTTGTCCCTGTCCATAAAATTGTATATTGACACCAATATTTCATGTAGTTTGGAATATTCCAGAGACCAGTAGAGCCCAAATATGGACCTTTTGGAATAGATATCATATTAAAATGGAACAAGACTTACTTTGAAGAAATAAAGTAAAATGGTCTCTTAATCTTAAATGTGACTCTCATGTTAGTCTTAATGATTTTGTAATTCACATAAAAGGATTCACAAATTTCTCTCCATTTCTCTCCAATGTGTTATCAAAAAGCATGCATTTTTAGATTGGAGATGCAACCTGACTGTGGAAGGGAGAAATACCACCCAGCCCCCTTGGTAATTAAACCTCTGGACAGAAACTGAGCTAGTTTTTACACTTACTTATGCGTACTTATACCTTTACATTACTAATGCACCCCCAAAAAAATAATTTAAGAAAATGAATAATGTAAGATTATAGATATGCATCTAATGTAGAGTATAAACTGCTTTTGAGACAATTAAGACATATCTAATTAAAGTGAAGCATAGAAATTGCATTGTAATCAGAAGGTAACCTAGCATAGACTGGTGCTGACATATGCTAATTATAATCCTTTAAAAATCTGTTTATTAAGAGAAGTTTTATTAGGCATTGTTGGCAAGTCTTATTTCTTCACACACTAAAGGATAGTGAAATTTATTTAAATCAAAGAGATTATTTAGTCTTTAAGTTTGACAGGTCTTCTCCCCATTTAATCTGAATCGGTGATGTGTTAATATAGCGGTTGCAAAGTGTTTATCTCACAATAAAATGAAAAAAAAAAGTTGTAATTCTCTCCTGAGGTTTTTCCAAAAACTAGAAAGTGTTATTTTTTTGAGAAAATATGCAAATGGGCATGTTTATGTTGTAGTTATTTGTCTTTAATTTGGGAACATTTTATCGTTTAGTGAAGTGGCAGGATCCTGCTTAATTTTAACAGGATTGCTGTGGCCTCCGTGAATTCTGACCATGTCTCTCTGCTCAAAAGCTGCTTAGTGGCTTCTGACGTCACTCGGGACAAGTCCTACAGCCCTCACAATGGTCTGAGGCCCAACCCAAGGATTACCTGTCCCTTTACCTTCTGGACCTTACTTTTCTTCTCTCTCCCTCACTTGCTCTGACCCAGCCCCTCTGGGTTCCTGGGGGTTCCTCCGCTGTACCCTGTGTTCCTTCTGAGGGCACTGCTTCTCCCCACTGCAGTGATGCTGGCTCACTTCCTTTAGGCCGCTGCTCAACCATGACCTCATCCAGGAGGCCTCCCCTGACAGCTCTGCATAAAAAAGCAACCTTCCTTCCCCATGACCACCCTGCGCTCCCTATATTCTTCCTTCCTTGCTTTGTTTTTTTCTGTAGCATTTATCATGATACTGAACATTTACTTGTTCAGTAGCCAGTAAAGTAAATCAATTTTCTACGCACTAGCACATAAAACCCAATAAAGGCAGGGACTTCGCTTGTTAACTGTTGTTCGTATCCCTTATACGAACAAAATAGTGTCCGGCTTAAGGTATGTGCTCAATACGGGCGCCTGGGTGGCTTAGTCGGTTAAGCGTCCGACTTCCGCTCAGGTCACGATCTCGCGGTTTCGTGATTTCGAACCCCGCATCGGGCTCTGTGCTGACAGCTCGGAGCCTGGGGCCCGTTTCAGATTCTGTGTCTCTCTCTCTCTCTGACCCTCCCCCGTTCATGCTCTGTCTCTCTCTGTCTCAAAAATAAATAAACGTTAAAAAAAAAAAAAAGGGTATGTGCTCAATAAATAACTGTTGCAAGCATTAAACAATGCATGTTAATAAACATATATTTTTATTAAGTGTAGATAATCTGAAATGGAACAAAGGAATGTCCTTTAATAAAATTGGAAAAAAAGTATAAATTTTAACTTATGTTGTTTTATGCAAGCAGAGGGTTCCTCAATGGAACTTTCATTTTCATCTAGCTAAAATGAGTATCAGTGGCCCAGGGAAAGCCCACACCTAAACAAAAACTGCAAAACAGGAGAGCAAACGTAGGGCTTCTACCTGGTCTGGAAGGTCAAATCATATGAGTTAATATATCTCTTTTTACCGCCTGGTCTTCCTAAACAGTCCCTTATCACTTAGTCTGAAATTCCCATCCTATTGGAATCTTGGTCCACACCCTTTCAGTAATCATTGACATATTTCCCATGCAACCTGGAGAATCTGAGGCATCTTTGTCTAGTGGTCAGAGTCACTGTCTCCTTTATCTGGCAGGTACCTAAAACTCCCAGCTGCTTGCCCACCATTTTGGGAAGCATTTTAGTGATACCCTCGGAAGCAGAACTGTACTACAAACAAATGCCAACATTTTTTTTTTCCCTTGCCAGATCATCTACTGATTTGGTTAGTGAGCCTCATTCTTAGACATTTATGGGATAGCCCTTAGTTTTTGAGTGCTCCACACATCAAAGCAAATGCCTACTGTTTAGATGAACTTACTAAACTGTTGAGTAAAGAAAGAGGGTTGGTTGTTGGTGTAACTCCTGCTTCTATAGTAGGCTTGTCCTGTCCTCACCGATTCCTTTAGAGGCCCACGAGGAGCCTTGCTTTGCAGCAAGATTTGGCAAACTTTCTCTGTAAAGCACCCAATTGTAAGTATTTTACATTTTGCTGGCCATGCCGTCTCTTGTCCTTCGGTGCAGCTTTGCCGTTGTAGTGTAAAGCAGTCACAACACTTCATTAATGAGGCTCTAAAGAGTTGCTGCCCACATTTTTTCTTCTCATCAGCTACCACACCTAGTGAACCTATGAATCTTAAATTTGGTTTACAGCTTGAGCTGATATCACTCAAACTTTACCTTTCTTTGTTGTTTTTACTTGAAAATTGTCAGATTACTTCTGAATTTACACATACATGCACTATTTCTAAAATAACTCTGAGCCCTGACTTTTTCTCCTATTTTAGATTTTTGCCTTATATATAACCTAGGCCAGTTTTGTCTTCATTTGGCAGATTTGCTGCTCTGTAAGCCACGAATCTGACAGGGTGGTATCTTTTCTGTTTATTCTGATATTTTTGCGGTCCTTCCCTTTTTGTATCTCATCTTTCCCCCATCCTTCCCCAAACACCCTGAGTCTACCAGGATCTGCACCTTTTATGAAAGGGCCTCAGTTGAGAATTTGCCTTTATTAATAACACAAAACCATTCTGACAACAATGGGTATAAACTACAGTGAACTAATTTTGATGTAATAGAGGATTCATTCTATGGGAATACAGAAGAGAACATATTTTATTTATCTTTGTTTGCAAATATCTCATGAGGAAATTCCCACGTTCTTTAAATCTCCTGGCACTAGGAGAGCTGACTTGGATCCCCTTAAAGACTCTGCCCAGTTTAATCAGAATGGGGCAGTGGAGTGTGAGTCCTGGAGGGTAGTTTGATACTGCTCAGAGAGGGCAATGCCATGCTGAACATCTTGGTATCTCGGATATAACAGAAATTTCCCCTGGTGGGAGAAATAAGCACACCACATCTAGGCACAGAGCCGTTTCAGTAGGTTATCAAGATGGTCAGTGGAAGGAAGGGCTGCTGGTTTCCGCTGCTGAGCCTGAGAAATACTGACCCACTCTCATTCACTTACTTGTGTACAACTGTAGACTGTGAGCTGCAACAATGGTGAACAATTCTCACTTTGTGTCGACAACCTATTAGAATATCCTGCTTTCAAAAGACCATTAACACAGTCCCAGGCCCTGTCCCACTGCTGGTAATTGATCCTGCTGACATAGCTCTTGTTTCTTCACTTGTTCTTTCTGGGCTTTAGACCATTTATTCTACACATTTGAAGTCTGGGCTCATGAGCCCCCATGTGTGACTTTGCAGAAAGCTCTATTTGTGACCTCAACCTGTGATAGCTGCCTCTGGCCTTGACCTTCCATCCTCCCAACTTTCCATACCATGTCCTGCTTCTGTCTCCCCACACTGGTGCTACTGCCTTTCCTTGACCCCTCTACACTTCTTACCTCTAACCCGGTGGAAGACAAAATTATCCCATTCCATTGAAAACCACCTGTTTTTAGCATATATTTGAATAGATATAGACTGAAGAAATATAACTAGTCTTCTGAGAAAGATTTTCACTTCTGGGATTTATTTATCTGATGTTTCGATTGTTTGATTTCTAATCCTTTAGTTATATAAGAGATAATTCCTGCTATATCTAATATAATTTGATTGTAGATCTATTTATAAATGATTTTGTAATACTGCTTGGATGTTTGTTCTCTTTTGTTCTTAGTTTTTTAAGTTCTGATTTAAATTCCAGTTACTTAACATACAGTGTAATATTAGTTCCAGGTATGGAATTTAGTGATTCATCACTTTCATACAACACCTGCTGCTCATCGCAACAAGTGCCGTCCTTAATCCCCATCACATATTTAACGCATCCTCCACCCTCTTATTTCACGTTTGTAACCTTTTCCCTTTATTTTGCAAACTGAAATATGCTGCCTAAGCAGTTATTGTAATGATCATATTTAATTTTCCCAACTACTCTACAGGTATTATTATCTCAATTTTTGGAGTAAATTCGGTAAATATTGAGCACCTGCTGTGTGCCCTGTGCATATGAAGAAGCTCAGTCTCAAAGAGATTAATTAATTTGCCTGAGGTGACTTTGTTTATGAAGGGTGGAACCAAGATTCAAATACATTTGTTTGATTCCAAAGTTCACATTTCTACTACACAAGCCTTCTGTTCTTTACTTCCTCCTCTGCTCAAAGCTATGCGAGCTCTGTGTGCAGCTGCATTACTTTTTATTTAAATAAAGCACTAAAATATGACCCAACATGGTACCAAATGTTGACATGTTAGGGGCTTCCTACTTGTGTGGGAAGTTAGGACATTTACACATGAAAATACGAAACAGTTTAAAAGTGCATGCAGTTAAGTACCCAAATTAGATATACAGAGAAGAGAGAGGCTGGTGTTGTCTCTGGAATGTTTTACACAGGATATTGGGCAGATTTGAATATTTCCAAGGACAAGATTTAGGGAGGAGGGAACAATGTTCTTCCCAAACCATGGAAGGTGAAATGAGTCAGTTCCGGGGATAATGTTGGGTAATCATCCTTCTATGTAAAAATTATTTAAACAGTTAGCTATTTAAGTAATTCCTCCCCATTTCCTTCTCATTGAGCAGTTTGTTTGTTTAATTTTAATTTTAAAGAAGCATTCTGTTTCCACTTCCTCAGCCTCTGCCTTCAGGCTTCTGCTCATGTGTTGCCGTGAAACTGCTCTCCTCATGATTAGCAATCACCCCCTTATTACTAAGTTCAGTGAACTGTTTTAGGTTCTGGTTTTACTTGATCTCTCGATAGTTGAAAGTGTGAGTCACCCGCTTTGGCTTTTGTCACACGTAGTATTTTCTAGATTTATTCTTTGTCTCTGACAACTTCTTTTCACTCCTCTTCCTGAGTCTCTCTTCCTTTGCCTATCTCTTAAATCTACCCAGGCGTCTCATTTATATGCTCTTTACTCCCATACCGACTTTTTTTCCAGTTTAATATTTCTGTCCAGATGTGTTTCCCACTACCTACTGGAATATTTTCTGGAATGCTGTACTGGTACCTTACTAGTAATATCATGCATAAAATGGGCCTTGTTTTCCACTGCTACCCCACACGACCCCCACCCAAACCTGCTCCTCTGCTTGGGTTCCCTGCCTTACCTTATGGCCTTGCCTAAACCAGAAACCTGGTGTCATCCCGCCCACCTCTTTCCTTTCCTCTGTACTTACATCATCACTTAGCAATTCCTCTCACTTAGCTTCCTAAATGACTTTTAAATCTGTTGCCTCCTCTTTATCCACATAGACAGGCTGTAATAAACCTTTCCTCCTTTCAACTCTTCACTTTGCTTCTAAGAAAGGGGGCTTTGGAGCACCTGGGTGGCTCAGTTCAGCGTCCAACTCTGATTTCGACTCAGGTCTTCATCTTACGGTTTGTGAGTTTGACCTGGTGCTGGGCTCTGCCTTGACAGAGCGGAGCCTGCTTGGGATTCTGTCTCCCTCTCTCTCTGCCCCTCCCCCTACCCCCGTCAAAATAAATAAACAAACATTAAAATTTTTTTAAAAGGGGGGCTTTTAAGAATGAAGATCAGGTCTGGCACTCCTCTCCTTAAAATCTTTTCCTGGTTCCCTAGTTCCTCAGGTTAAATTTCTGACATCCCAACTTTGCAAAATTTTTTACATCTCAGTTCCCTTAGTCGTTCTCTACCTTGCAGCCATATAGGACCCGCCCCACCCCATAATCTCTAAGTTTTCCATCTTTTCTTGATGCCTTTTTATTTACATCGCTTTTGTGGGAAATTGCTCCCCCCCTACTCCCAAGCCTGGATAATCTTCTTTTATTTATTTTTAGGTCTTTAACATCAATCCTCTGCCATCCTTGACACCTCTAATCCGTAGTCTGGGGAAGGTTTTTTGTGTACAGAGGTGCCTAGCTGAAGGGATGAGTCAGGCTGGTGCAAAGTCTGCTTTTTAAAAATTTTACAGAGGTGCTGTGCAGGCTACAAGGTACGCTGTTACAACATTACCTATTTACATTTGCATATTCTTCCAAAACTTAGTTCATTGGATTTAGGGACTTCATTCACATTTTATCTTCAAGACCTAGCATTCAAGTTGTCATTCAGTCTAGCACAAACTATGGCATAATAATCATGTCTGTTCATATTTGCTTTCATAATTTACAGTGCATTTTTTTTTTATTATTTTTTGTCTGATTCACAGTATTAGCCGCCTGGGAAAGGGAGAAAGTATTTGAAATTTTTACGTACTTCAGATGGGAAGCTCTGCCCTTTCCACATTTCCCCCCTGTTGGGGCACTTTGGGTTGTTCTTGGGTTTGTCTCAGTCATTCCTTTCCTCTTGGCGGGATCAAATTGGGGACATCTGGGGAATATCTGAATAGTACTTTCACTAAAGTTGTTGAGTGAAAGCTGGATAGGAGCATAGTCCTGGTTAGTTTGCTTTTTAGAAGCAGGTATCTGCTTAGTGAGGGTGAAGTTCCATTTTCTTAAATCTCTCTTTGCTAAGGCAACAAACTCATTCAATTGTCTCCTACCTCTAACTCTAAACTGTTTTCCTAAAAGTGCACCTGGCAGAACTGAGAGAACATTGTATCCTGTACCTTGTAAGTATCTAACCTTTCCCCTGCAGAGATATCCCTAATAGGAGTCACAGCTTAGAAAAGAGGACACTTCTTGCCTGGCCCTCTCACCCTTACTCCACTTTCTCCAAACACCTCATTTTTCTTCTTCTACTGTACAATTCTCTCTCTTGCTTTCATCCTCTTCTGTCTCTTGATCTCATACCCCCTCTGCGCCCACACATGTCTAATCAGAGCTGTTTTCTGTGTTTCTGTTCAGCTCAATAGTTTTCAGCCTCATCTCCCAGTCAGGCTTCTGTTTCTTCATCTGAATTTCTTTATACTGTGCCCACACAAATGTACAGAATTATTTGCATACGCTGCTAGCTCAGACCTTCTCCTTAGAAGTTAGAAGAGTGACTGGTGGGTCAGGCTCTTCAGCTACAAATCAGGAGGCACCAAGAAGTGAATGCATAAAAGCAGATTTGGGAGAGGGAGGATATCAGGCTGTATATCCAGTTAAGGGTGCATGGGAACAAAGTTGCTGTTTTTTCTTGCTGGTGTAGAATCTTAGGGAACCAGTTCTGAGACCAGAATCCTTGTCTGAAATTTTAAAATTGATTGTTATTTCAAGAGCTTTCCAGCTCTTGCTTGCCCAGGCAGTTGAGGCCTGCACAGTAAAAGCCTGTGAACCAAGCTTCAGGCAAAAAACTTACACTTTTGTAGTTTCTGAAAACAATATTCAGATTATATCTTACTGGGTAGATATTTTATAGCTATCTGTATCCAAATTTAATATCAGAGTAAATCTATAGATGATAGATCTCAAGGGATCTACTGAATAGTTGGATTTTTGTTTGTTGGCTGCTAAAGATTGTTAATTATGTGCCCAAACCAGAACAAAAGAATGCATTTAGCTTCTTGAATGAGGATTTCTGAAACCGAACACGAATGAAACCCAGGGGAGAAAGATAAGGGCTCATAAGTTTATGAAACTTGCTAATGGAACTTAAAATAATTCCCTTTTATGTGTTACTCTCCTTCAACTTTCTTATCCTGCTTGATTTATTTGTTTTGTGTTATTTTGAAAAATTAAACAAAACTGAGGATATGCTCCATTTTGGATATAGAACTGTTTTGAGAATTGTAAGAAAATCGTTGCAGATTTAGAATTACACTTGGCCTACAAAAAAAATTCAGCATTACTGATTTATTCTTCCACTTGGCAAATACTTGTTGAGTATCTGCTGTATTATTTACTGTTATAGGTACCTGTGATATGGCCGTGTACAAAGCTGACAAAATCCCTAGAACTTATTCTGCGTACACCCTCGGTATAGGGGCTGGGGATAAACAAACTGTGATAAGGGAGCCAAACCCAGAAGGAAGTGAGGAGGAATGAACCTCACCAGGACTAGTGAGCTGGGAGCTTGCCCGATGTTCCTGAGAGCAACACGCAGACCTATGTGGTGTGGAATGAGGGGGCAGGAGGTTGGAGGTGATGCCATCGGATAGGTGACAGGAGCGTCCAGGTTGTGGTAAGGACCTTCACTTTGTCTCCTAGTGAGATGGTGTTATGGACTGAGTGTGTGTGTCTCCGTCCAGTTCCTATGTTGAAGCATTGATTTCCAATGTGGTGGCATTTGTTGTAGGACTTCTGTGAGATAATTAGGTTAATATGAAGTCACGGGAGGGGAACCTCAGGATAGGATTAGTGCCCTTATGTGAAGAGGAAGAGACATCAGAGCTACTGCCTGCCACCCCCATCACACGAAGACACATTGAGGCGGCTGACCTCTGCAAGCCAGGAAGAGAGTTCTCATCAGGAACCAAATGTGCCAGCGCCTTGATCTGGAACTTCCCAGTCTCCGGAGCTATAAGAAATAAACATGGCTTGTTTGAGCCGCCCAAGTCTGGGGTATTTTGTTATGGCAGCCCACGCTGAGATGGGAAGGTTTTGGAAAGTTCTGAGGAGAGAAGCAAACTGATCTGGCTTGTCTTTGAAGAGGATTACGGTACTCCTTTTTGATGGAGGACCACAAGGGCAAAGCAGAGCCTGGGACACCAGTTCAGAGACAGTTGTTGGGATCGGTGTCTTGAGTCAGAACAGCAGTAGTGGAGGTGGAGCACCACAGTCAGATTCAGGATGTGCTTTAAAGGTGCAACTCTGCCACAGACAGAGGGGACTCAAAGATAGATTTTGAGAAGTTGGAAGGATAGAGTTGCCCCAGGTGGAGATGGGCATGGCTAAGGGTGGGGATGTGTGGTAAGGGATGAGTAGAGGAGTAGTCACTGGCACATAAATTTAAAAATGCCAATTGGACCTTCAAGTGAACATGTCAAATACATTATTGCAGATGAGTCTGCAGTTTGGTGGGAGTTCGAGGTTGGAGATAGAAAATCAGGAGTTGACAGCAACCAGGAATGATATTTAAAATATTTAGCAACTAGTGTTGCCTGAGTACCAACCAGTCAGAAAGGGTACCTGCCTTAACAAGAGACATGCTGTATAGCTCCCACCAGCAGAATATCGGTACAACATACATCACATTTGCTAAAGACGTCCCTCACCTTTTACAGATTAACTATAAACTTAACAGATAGACCATAAATGTAGATTTCCTATAAAAACCCAAAAAGCTATTAACTACAAATCATAAGCAGAGTACATCTACATTCTCATTTTCTACTCCCTGATTCACATTATGCCCACTCCGTCTTCCTGTAGGGGTTAAATATAAAGTATTTAACTTACCATATTTTAAAAATTTATTTATTTTGAGAGAGAGAGAGAGAGAGAGAGAGAGAGAGAGAGAGAGAGAGAAAGAACACAAACAGGGGAGGAGCAGAGAGAGAGGGAGAAAACGAGAATCTGAAGCAGGCTCTGCACTATTATCGTGGAGCCTGATGTGCGGCTCTCTCAGGAATTGTAAGATCATGACCTGAGCTGAAATCAACATTCAGATGCTTAACCAACTGAGCCACCCAGGCACCCCTTAACATATATTTTTGAAGACTAGTTTGAAAGTATTGGCTTTCAAGGAAAACAGACCTGTTTTGGAGTCCTGGATCTTCTATTGTACTACTTATTTTATAGAAACACGTTCTTAATCCTTCTTTTGTATGAAAACAACGTTTGTAAAATTGAGAAGAAAACCACTTCACAGTTTAATGAGGCTTGGAAATTCAATATGTAAATGACCTATCATAGTGCCCATTATTTGTGGAACAATTCCCTACCTAAATCATAACATTTTCGAGCTTGAAGGGACCTTACTTTCTTTGCATTTTTACTAATAGTCAAATATTCACACCACCTAGATTGAATTGAGAATCTGATCTACATTCATAAATCTTTGCGATTAGATTTATGCACACCTAGAGGAAGCAGAAATGGTTATCAAAGAAAAGACCTTGATTTTGATTAGCTCTTTCTTACAAGTCAGACTTGAAAAATCCATCAGAAAGTGCTTTCTCATACTATGTAAGCTATCATTATATCTTTATATAAATATTTCCTTGTGATACCATCCCCAAGCGGTTGTGAGCATCTACTTTTGTTGGTAAGCTCCTATAAGTACAGGGATTCTTTCTTTCTTGCTCTGATTTTTCAGTGCCCAGAACTGTGCACCATTATATAAGGATGAGTACGGGACCAGGTACACGTGTGTTGGGTAGAGGAGAGTCTGGCCTTCTAAACTTCGGAAGATCCTACACATTCCAGTCATTAATGCATCTTTGTTCTGGGCAGATGTGGGGAGAATGTCTTGGCTGCCTTCCCAGATGGGTAGAAGTGAGGTCAGAGACTGTTTTGTTTCCTGTTGATTCTTCAATACCTAGAAAGTTTCCTGGCATGAATTGGTGCTCAAGAAGCATTTATTAAATTAATACATGGAAACAAAGCAGTGTAATGCTAATTGTACCTGGTGTCACAATTTTTGAGGGAAACAAACAGTAAGTATCTCATTTCTGTGAATGCAGCTTGTAACTGATTTACAAATGTCATTACTGAGCCATGACTTAGGGTCCTGTTGCGTTCCATGTTGCTCTTTTTTTCTCCTCTTCTCATTAAAATTATGGATTTTACTTACCAGGTTTTCTCTTCCCATCAAAGAGGTACAGAAAATACTGTAGTTTACATTTAATTACTGGGTCAATATTAATTGCACAGTTCTGTCTTCTCGTAGAAAGAGTCCTTTCCTTGGGGAAATCTCTGGCCCTCTTTAAAGTAAATCCCTTTTCTAATTTGTTAGACAAGCTGAATGTCAGAACCCAGCTGTGGACACAGCCATGATTCAAACTGCTAATTTCCCCCCACTGTGAAAATGAAAATATGGACACCTGTGGAGGATCAGAAAAGGGAAGGAAGAACAGAGAAACATTGAAGGCAGCTGTTTTGTGAACAGCACTCTGGAAGGCTGGCAAAGGGTTCTCGGTGTTTTGTAGGACTCTGCCACAGATCAGACTGTGCTTTCTGTTTGTGCTTTTTGTCCTACTTTTAAAAGCAAATATTTCTCCAGAAATACTTCTAATAAAACATGCATAGTAACTTCTAGCTGTTATGTGATTATACATTTTTTACCTAATTGTTAAAATTGCATCAACTACTAACATTTTATTGAATGTATGTCACATGCCAGGCATGATGCCAAATGCCTGTGTACATTATCTTGTTTAACAGTCATAGAAAACCTCTGAGCTAGTACATTAGTATATTCACTTCTACAAATGCAGTGAAGAGGGGAGTCGTACTAAGCACCTTGTGCGGTTACGCAGCAAGTGACCAAGCTGGGACTGCGTGCCATGCGTTCTGTGTGCAAAGCCCACTGGCCTCTGCAACTGTCTCTCTAGATGATGGCTGTGGAGGCCTGGGATTATTTTGTTTATCCTGTTGGAAGTGACAACTGCAGTCATGACCAAATACCCGTGACATTAATTCCCCCTGGAAGTGTAATTTGATTATGTTTGGTAAACTGAATGAATGTCTCATTTCTATGAATGCAGCTTTTAATTGATTTACAAATGACATTGTTTGGAGCTGTGACTGCTGGAATTGGACTTGGTGTCCTGTTGCAGTCGATGCTGCTGTTTTTGCTGTCCCCACGCCGCCTGTGGTTTCTGTCAGGCTGTTTTAATCATGTCCTTTGAAAGTAGCCATCTTTTAGAGAAAGAAGTAAATGTGGCAACTATGCTCAAGTAGCCTTTGTGTGGAAATAAAATCTACTTGCAGTGGGAATTACCTTTCGGTTATTGCATGACCAAAACTGAACAGACAAGTGAATAGATAACTTTAAAAAAATGTATTTTTGTACATACACATTATTAAAACCAAATGAAAATTGTTAACGTAGGACACTTCTAACGTCTACATTTAGTTTCCTCAAATCGATTTGCTTGTAAAATTCCTAATGCATTCTTCAATAGAATTTATAGTTTATGGCCAGATTCCTTGACTTTAGTCTTTGCAAAAGAAAGCAACTATCACTCCATTTAGAGCAGATGGTTGTAGGAAACAAGTTACTATACGAATGACCTTGTGCCCAGCAATAGAAATCCTAGGGATGTATGCACTGAAGATTACTTCATGTTACTTTTTAGTAACTTGAGATCCTGTGCCAGTCTTGCCACTGTCCCATTTCAAGCTTAAGGACCTACACATTTGGGTCTGAATTGCTCAGATATATTGTTTCTTCCTAAAAACATTTTTCAGTGTCTATAGATTGACTTTTTATCTCTTTTTTATTATGAGGATTTTTAATATTTAATCTCTTAGCAACCTTCAAATACACAATCCAGAATAATTGCGGTCACCATGCCATACATAATATCCCCGTGACTTACTTATTTTATGACTGGAAGTTTGTACCTTTGACTCTTTACACATTTTACCCACCCACTAACCTCCTCCCTCCTGGCAGTCACCAGTCTGTTCTCTATGTCTATGCACTTGACTTTCTGTTTCATTTTGTTTGCTTTGTTTTTCAGATTCAACATATAAATGAGATCATGTGGTATTTGTCTTTCTCTGCCTGACTTAATGTTTTACTTAGCATAATGCCCTCCTGGTCTATCCATGCCATTGCAAATGGAAAGATCTCATTCTTTTTTTATGGTTGAATAGAATTCCATTTGTGTGTGAATGTGTGTGTTTATATGTGTGCATATATCTTTTTGAATTAGCCTTTTCATTTTCCTTGGATAAATACCCAGAAGTGGAATGGCTGTATTATATGGTAGTTATATTTTTAATTTTTTGAGGAACTTCTATACTGTTTTCCATTATGGCTGCACCAATTTACATTCCCACCAGCGGTGTAAAAGGCTTCTTGTTTCATTATATCACTTCTTATTTTCTGTTTGATAATAGCCATTCTAACAAGTGTGAAGTGATATCTCATTGTGGTTTCGATTTGCATTTCCCTAATGATTAGTGATGTTAAGCATCTTTTTCTTGTGACAGTTGGCTATCTTTATCTCTTTTTTAGAAAAATGTCCATTCAGAGCTTCTGCCCATTTTCTAATTAGGGGTTTCTTTGTTTTCTTTTCTTTTCTTTTTTTTTTTTTTTTTGCTAATCAGTTATACACATTTTAAAAAATATACTTTAGACATTAACTCCTTATTAGATACACGATTTGCAAATATTTTCTCCCATTCAGTAGGTTGTCTTTTCATTTTGTGGATGGCTTCCTTTGCAACGCACTTTCCAGTTTGATGTAGTCCCACTTGTTAATTTTTGCTTTCATCACCTTTGCTTTTGGAGTCAGATCAAAAAGATCATCACCAAGAATGATGTTAAGGAGATTGCTGCCTGTGTTTTCTTCTAGGAGTTTTATGGTTCCAGGTCTTACATTCAAGTCTTTTATCCATTTTGAGTTTGTGTGTGTGTGTGTGTGCGTGCGTGCGTGTGTTTGTGCATGTATAGTGTAAGATAGTAGTTTAGTTTATTTTTTCCTTTTGCATGTGGCTGTTCCGTTTTCCCAACACCATTTATTGAAGAAACTGTCTTTTCCCCATTTCACATTCTTGCCTCCTTTATCATAAATTCATGAACCATATATGCATGGGTTTATTTATGAGCTCTCTGCTCTATTAAAATGGTCTCTGTACCTATTTTTATGCCAATATCACACTGTCTTAGTTTTGTAATGTAGATTGAAATCAGGGAGTATAATGTCTCTAGCCTTGTTGTTTCTCGATATTGCTGTGATTATTCTGGGTCTTTTGTGGTTCCATACAAATTTTAGGATTGTTTGTTCTATTTCCATGAAAAATCCCATTTGGATTTTGATTGGGATTTCATTGAATCTGTAGACTGCTTTGGGTAAAATGGACATTTTAGCAATATTCTTCCAACCCATAAGCATGAAATATCTTTCCACTTATTTGTTTCTTCTTCAGTTTCTTTCATCAGTGTCTTACAGTTTTCAGTGGACAGGTCTTTCACCCCCTTGGTTAAATTTATTCCTAGGTATTTTATTCTTTTTGATGCAGCTTAAATGGAATTGTTTTCTTAATTTTGCTTTGATATTTTATTGTTAACATTTAACTATGCAACAGATTGCTGTATATTGATTTTGTATCCTACTTTACTGAATTTATTAGTTCTAGCAGTTTTTTGGTGGCATCTTTAAAGTTTTTTATATATAAAATCATATGTCATCTACAAATAGTGACACTTTAATTTCTTCCTTTCCAATTTGGATGCTTTTTATTTCTTTTTCTTGCCTAATTGCTGTGGCTAGGACTTCCAGTGTTATTTTGAGTAAAAGTTGTGAGAGTAGACATTCCTGTCCTGTTTCTGATCTTAGAAAAAAGGCTTTCCCCATTTTTTTTTTAAGAAAGAGAGAGCACGCATAAACAGGGGAGAGGGGCAGAGGGAGAGAGAGAATCTTAAGCAGGCTCAGTGTTCAGCACAGAGCCTGACATGGGGCTTGACCCCATGACCTGGGATCACTCCCTGAGCTGAAATCAAGAGTTGGACACTTAACTGACTAAGCCACCCAGCCACCCCTAGGCTTTCAGCTTCTCACTTATTGAGTATGCTTTAGCTATCAGCTTGTGTATATATAGCCTTATTATATGGAGGTGTTTCCTTTGTACCCGTATTGTTGAGAGATTTTTATCATAAATGGATATTGAATTTTTCCCAGTGCTTTTTCTGCACCTATTGAGATAATTGTATATGATTTTTATTCTTCATTTTGTTAATGTGGTGTATCATGTTGATTGATGTATAAATGTTGAACCATCCTTGCATCCCTGGAATAAATACTTGATTATGATATATTACCTTTTTAATGTGTGGTTGAACTTGGTTAATATTTTGTTGAAGATTTTTGCCTCTGTATTCATCAAGGATTTTGGCCTGTAATTTTATTTTCTTTTGGTATCCTTGTCTGGTTTTGATATCAGGGTAATGCTGGCCTTGTGATATTTGTTTGGAAGCATCCTATCTTTTTAAAATTTTTTAGAAGCATTTGGAAAGGATTAGTGTTACTTTCTTTGAATGTTTGAAGGAATTCACCATTGAAGTCATCTGGTCCTGTACTTTTGTTGAGAGTGTTTTGGTTGCTGATTCCATCTATTTTCTAGTTATCAGTTTATTCACATTTTCTATTCATGATGCAGGCTTAGAAGGTTTTATATTTGTGAGGATTTTATCTGTTTCTTCAAGGTTTTCCAACTTGTTGGTGTATGATTGTTTTTAGTAGCCACTAATGGATCTAAAGGATCTTTATTGATCTTTTGTATTTTTGTGTTATCAGTTGTAATGTCTGCTCTTTCTTTTCTGTTTTTATTTATTTGAGGTTTCTTTTCCTCTTGGTGAGTCTAGCCAAAAGCTTATCAATTTGGTTTATCTTTTCAAAAAACCAGCTCTTAGTTTCATTGATTTCCTCTATTGTCCTTTAGTCTCTATTTTATTTATTTCAGCTTTGATCTTTGTTATTTCCTTCTTTAACTTTGGGCTTCATTTGTTTCTTTCTGATTTCCTTGAGGTATAAAGCTAGATTGTTTATTTGAGATTTGTTTTTTGAGGTAGACCTAGATTGCTCTGAATTTCCCTCTCTGAACTGTTATTGCTGCACCTCATGAATTCTGGCGTATTGTATTTCCATTTTAATTTGTCTCAAGGTACTTTTTGTTTCTTCATTGACTTATTTGTCATTCAGTTACATGACGTTTAATCTCCATATATTTATGAGTTTTCATTTTCTTCTTATAACTGATTTTTAGTTTTATGCCATTATGGTCAGAAAACACATTTGGTATGATTTCATTCTTCTTAAATGTATTAAGACTTGTTTTTATGGCCTAATGTATGATCCACTCTGGAGAATGTTCTGTGTGCACTTGAGAATAATATGTATTCTGCTTCTTTTTGGATGGAATGTTTTTTATATACCTATTAAGTTTATCTGGTTTAATGTGTCATTTAAGGTTAATGTCTCCTTATTGATTTTCCTTTGGATAATTTATCCATTGAGTTATTAAAACCCCCTATTATTATTGTATTATTGTCTATTTTCCTTTATGTCTATTAAGATTTGTTTTGTATGTTTAGGTGATTCTATGTTGGGTGCTTAAATATTTATAAATGTCCTATCCTCTTATTGGATTGACCCTTTTATCATTTTGTAATGCCCTTCTTTGCCTTTTATTACAGTCTTTGGTTAAAGTCCATTTTATCTGATATAAACCTAACTATCCTGAGGCTTTCTTTTGGTTTCCATTTGCAGGGAGCATCTCTTTCCGTCCCTTCACTTTTGATGAGTGTGTGTGTCTTTACATCTGAAGTGATTCTCTTTTAGGCGGGACATGGATGAGTCTTTTTTTTTTTTTTTTTAATTTATTCAGCCACTTTATGTCTTTTGATTGAAGAATTTAGTCCATTTACATTTATAGTACTTAGTATTTACTTATTGCTATTTTGTTAATTGTTTTCTGGATGTTTTGTTGTCCCTCTTTGTTTCTTTCTTCTTCTCTTGCTTTTTCGTTTTGCAGTTTGATGACTTTCTTTTGTGGTATGCTTATATATCTTATTTTCTTTTGTGTATGTATCATTGGTTTTTGCTTTCTGATTACCATGAGACTTACATATATCAACCTATATTATAAGTCTATTGTAAGTTCAAAACAACTTAAATTTTCATTCTAAAACTACATTTTTACTCCATCTCCCACCCACAGTTCATGTTTTTGGGGTCACATTTGACATCTTTTTATCTTGCATATACCTTAACTAATTATTGTAGCTATTATTTTTAATACTTTTGTCTTTTCACCTTCATATTCACTTTATAAGTGCTTAATGTACTACTTTTATTGTATATTTACCTTTACTAGTGAGATTTCTACTTTCTTATGTTTTGTTACTAATTAGCACTCTTTCTTTTCATCTTAAAGAGGTCTTGTTAACATTTCTTGTTTGTTAACATTTCTTGTAAGACTGGCTTAGTGGCAATGTGCTTCTTTGGCTTTTGCTTATTTGGAAAACTCTCTCTCCTTCAATTCTGAAGGATAATGTTGCTGGGTAGAGTATTCTTGGCTGGAAGTTTTTCTTTTAGCACTTTGAATATATCATACTACTCTCTTGTGGCCTGTATAATTTCTGGTGAAAAATTTTCTGATAGGCTTATGGGGAGGGGGAGAAGTTCCCTTGTTCTCAACTAGTTGTTTTTCTGCCTTTAATTCTCTCCTTGTCTTTACTTTTGACATTTTAATTTAATGTGCCTTAGTGTGGATTTCTTTGGTTGCAAGTTATTTGGAACTCTCTGGGCTTCTTGGATTGAGATGTCCATTTCCTTTCCTAGGTTAGGGAAATTTTCAGTCATTATTTCTTCAAACAAGTTTCCTGCCACTGTTTTTCTCTCCTCTTTGTGGGACCCCTGTAAAGCGAACATTGGTTCACTTGATGTTGTCTCATAAGCCCTTAGACTATCTTCATCTTCATTATATATTATTATTATTATTACTATTACTATTACTATTTCTATTACTATTACTATTATTATTTGGTCCTCTCCTGGAGTGAGTTTCACCACCTTGTCTTCAAGTTAACTGATCCTTTCTTCTGCTTCATATAATCTGTTGTTGAACCCCTCTAGTTTTTCAGTACATTTATTGTGTTATTCAACTCTGGCTTCTATTTGGTACTTTCTTATATTTTCCATCTCTGTTGAAGTAATCACTGTGTTTATCCAATTTTCTTCCATATTTGGTGGGTGTCTTTATGACCGTTACTTTGAACTTTTTATCAAGTAATAGACTTATCTCATTTCATTGAGGTTTATTTCCTGGTGAATTGTCTTGTTCTTTCATTTGGAACATATTTTTTTGTTTCCTTATTTCTCATGATTCCCTGTGTTTGTTTTATGTCTTTGGTGAAACAGCTACCTCTCTTCTTCTTATAGGAGGGGCCTTGTATAGCACATGAGCCTTATTGTTCAACTTTCCTGTAGCTCCTAGTTGCCTCTCAACTTCAGTGATTGTCCCAACAGCCTATTTTACTTTTAGGAGCTCCCAGTTATTGAGGTTGTGCCAAAACCTGTCAGTGTCCCAAAGGAAGAGATCTCAGTCAGCACCTAATTTCAGGCTGATTAGAAGCCAGACCCTTAGGCAGCAACTTTTAAAGTCTACAAATATATAGAGTCCTGTGGGACCACAGTTGTAAACCATGCTGGTTTCCAAACCAGGCAATCTGGAGTTGTCCCCAAGCAACAGTTACAAAAATTGGGGCTCTATGCAAGTGTATAAGCCCCCTTCTGAGTGTTACCAGTGATTTTTAGTGAGGTAGAGGGAGAGCACAATGACAGCATCTCCTGGTTTCTGTTTCCTGAGAGCATTTTCAGGGCCTCTATGAGGTTTCTAGGAGTGGGCCAAACCAAGAGCCTACCCCTCAGGCCAAAGCCTCTTTCTCAGAAAAACTGGGGGTGTGTTTTAGTCTGCTATCTGTGCAGTGCCCCGGAGATAGTAGTCTGTCAAGGAATGTCTCCAATTGTTAGATAATTATGAGATCCAAGAATGCAAGCCCATCTGGTCTCCTGAGCCAGGTGCTCAAGGGGTGTCCCATGAGCTGCTGAAATGAAAACTGAGGCAACACACACTAAAAACAGAAAACAAGGCACCAATTGTGTATAAAATTTCCCCTCCAGAGTTATTGACACTGTGGAGTGTGGCAGAGGGAGAGTGGGAAGGTGGCACCCGCTAAGGAAAAAAGGAAAAGAAAAGGCAGCCTCTGCCAACTCCTGCAAGGAAGAAAGAAAGCACAAGAATGTTGCCCACTGGCTGTAGGAAGGTATAGGAAGGTATAGGGAGAAAAGAAAAGGCAGCCCCTGCCAACGCCTGCAAGGAAGAAAGAAAGCACAAGAATGTTGCCCACTGGCTGTAGGAAGGTATAGGGAGGTGCAGGTATGGTCCCCACTGGCTTTAGCAAGACAGGGAGAGAGTGCAAACATGGTGCCTGCCAGTTGAAGTGTAAAGATGGCATCCTGCATGGAAAGGAATAGAAAAAGGTGCCTACCTCCCACTGGCTTTAGCAAAGTAAAGGGAGAATGCAAAAATGGTGCCTACTAGCATCTCTGTACCCAGAGAGAATCACAATAGACCCCTGCCCTTCCATCAGATGCTTTAAAATTAGCACGTTAATGGGGCGCCTGGGTGGCTTGGTGGGTTAAGCGTCTGACTTCGTCTCAGGTCATGATCTCATGGTCCGTGGGTTCGAGCCCCGCGTCGGGCTCTGTGCTGACCACTCAGTGCCTGGAGCCTGTTTCAGATTCTGTGTCTCCCTCTCTCTCTGCCCCTCCCCTGTTCATGCTCTGTCTCTCTCTGTCTCAAAAATAAATAAACGTTAAAAAAAAATTAAAAAAATAAATAAAATTAGCACGTTAATTTTCTTCACATGATGTCTAGGTGCGTTTTCAAACTGCCATCTCTGTGTTGGGCCCTAGGGCAAATGAGTCTGCACACCAACCCTTTTGAGAGCAGTGTCTCAGTTTGCTGCTGCCCTTTGGGTCTCATAAACCCATGCCCTGTTGGTTTTCAAAGCCAGACGTTTTGGAGGCTCATCTTTCAGATTCAGGTTGTAAGAGTGGGGGTGGCTGATGTGGGGTGGGAGCCTTCGCTCCTCAGGGGGAAGTTTTGATTTCTGAGTTCCGTCCCGATTATGCATTGACATGTTGGGGGTATGAGATTTATGGTGAGACTGCATCTCAGCTTCTCCTACTTGCTTTGATGTGACCCTTTTTTGGTGGAAAGAGCTGTTTAGCTAGTTTTCAGATCTTTTTCAGAGGGAATTTTTCTTCATGTAGCTGTAGATTCAGTGTGTCTGTGGGAGGAAATGAGTTTAGAATCTTCTTACATCACCATCTTTGACTGCCTCCTGTCTCTATAGACTTTTAAACCAAGATCTAGCAGGGTGGGTACCAGTTAGTGACTATATCATGTATTATACCATGGAAGGGTGATCACTTGCAAGTCATATGAGTACTTCTATGAGCGATCTCTATCTCCTTTTTTTTTTTTTTTTTTGGTGGGGAGGAAATGAATTTGGTCAACTATTTTTACATTGACAGTGTTCTAAAAATGTTTTGAAGTTATACTTTTATGATTAGAACCTGCCCACGTGTGAATCAATTTATTATTGCAAATTAAACTTTTAATTCTAAGTCAGGGAACTTGAAAGCTCATGCTAACACACAGAACGGAATAACGAATGATAGACTGTTCTCATTTTTGCTCTAAGAGTTCTGTCTCTATTTAGAAATGAATCCTGCTTTATGTTCCATTGGGGTTCCTGAAGTTGATAGCAGAGGATAAGATTTGAGAACTATAGGGAAACCTGAGAACACTTAACATCAAGAATGAGGGGGTAGCTTGAAAAAAACTTCATAGATTTGGATTCAGGGAAGGTTTTCAATTTACTCAGTAACTTCTCTATTTACATTATATAAGTTTTGATTGGATAATAAATGTTAACTACTATACAGACATGTTTTATTGTGCTTTGCGTTATGGCATTTTTCACATATTGAGTTTTTTGGTTTTGTTTTGTTTTGTTTTGTTTTGTTTTGTTTTTTGCAAATTGAAGGCTTTTTGACAGCCCTGCATTGAGTATGTCTATTGGCACTATTTTCCAACAGTTCCAACAGTATTTGCTCACTTCATGTCATTGTGTCACAAATTGGTAATTTTTACAATATTTCAAACTTGTTCACTTACTATATTTGTTATGGAGATCTGTGATCAGTGATCACATATTGCTAAAAGCTCAGATGATCGTTAGCACTTTTTAGCAGTAAAGGTTTTTTAAATTAAGTTAGTATTATTTTAGACATAATACTGTTGCACACTTAATAGACTAAAATTTAGTGTAAACATAATTTTTATATGTACTGGAAAACAAAAAAACTTATTTGACTCACTTTATTGCAGTGTTTGCTTTATTATGATAGTCTGAAACTGAACCCACATCTGAGATACACCTGTAGTATTCTGTAACTTACGATGCTAGAGCTAAGAGAAAATCGTACTTATGTTTATTATTTTCCCAAATCTAAATAGTAACTAACAAAAGGAGTCTTGCAATTCCATCATTGGAGTTGTCTATCTTTTTACATATTTCTTTAAAACTTCTAAATAAGATTTCTGTAAAGACACCCATGTTCACCATCATATGAGGATGATCATCATCCAGAACACTTGTTTCTTCACTCAGTGTGGGTGTATTTCTCTTTTCTAAATTAATTTATAGATTGTCTTGCTACTTGCAAGCAGGCTTGTGGCACCATGATTTTGCCACTACATATTTCTTCATTCATCTTCATGTTCCAACCTAATGGATGACAAATATGCCAAAGACAATATTGACCCAATTAATGTTTTGTTTTGTTCTCGTCCATCTCACTAAGGCATTTTACTTGCTATCTCGTATGTACTGTTATTTTGAATGTTGATGTTCAAAGAACACTCTTAACTTATGGGCAGCAGCTCACAAAATAATGGGCTAGCTGATTCTCTTAGTTGAGGGGAATGTTTGTTGGACATTGGAAGTGTCGCCTGCCATCAGTCTGGATACTTTTAAAAATCACCAGTTGTACCACCTTCAGAGTAATTCCCTATGCTTTTAATCAAGTTGTTATTTGTTCACAAATAGCATTAGGGGTAGGAGAAGGTAGGAGGAAATTTTTTAATGGCCCAATACAAAAACCATCACCTGCTCTGGAGTAACAGTGTGGTGCTGTGATTCATAAAATTTCTGGACTCCTTTCGTATAACAAAGAGGCTATGTTGTAGTTGACGCTTAATGTCTGTTAAGTCTGAAATTCTGGTACTTAATTTTTTTAAATATGTTGTGTAGATGATATTTTACACAAAATACAGGTGTAGTGGACAATTGCCATACCCCGTGATCTTTTAAATAGCCTTTCTAAAGTTGGGAAATCACATTATGAGTCATTCCTTACCAATTTAGAGGTCAGAAATCAACTTTTCAGCCTCCCTTGCAGTGAGGATGCAATCATGTTACCTAGAATTGTCCAATCTGAAATTTTTGCCATATATAAATTGGGGATTGATCATATGAGGAGACAGGTTTGGTATGGACCTTCTATTGTTTCAGTAAGTGTGGTAGCATACTGCTCTGATTTGAAGGGTTAGCAGTATAATGTCTAATTCTTGATACAGAATTAACATATATCTGGAGACATTGGCAATTGTGGTACATTACTGATATTAAATGATGGCAGCTAAAGTGGCAGTTCTATGTAGATATGTCTATTCCTTTAAAAACAACATTGATTTTTTTGCTACCCAACAAATGAATATTTAGTTTAGCGACTTGAATTACATGTGAATAGGAAGGAAGATAAAGGTGAGCCTAGGTAAAGTGTTGAATTTATGTCTATATTGCATGGTCTATGGATAATATGGGCCTGATTCATCATCTCCTAAATTAAATTACCCTCCAGGCACATGGGTGGCTCAGTTGGTTAAGGGTCTAGCTTCAGCTCAGGTCATGATCTCATAGTTTGTGGGTTCAAGCCTCGCATTGGGCTCTGTGGTAACAGCTCAGAGCCTGAAGCCTGCTTCAGATTCTGTGTCTCTCTGTCTCTTCCCTTCCCTTGATCATGCTCTGTTTTTCTTGGTTTCTCAAAAATGAATAAACGTGAAAAAATAAATAAAAATACATTATTATTCTTTGAATGAATGAGGGAATAAGCAAATAAATAATAAATAAGTAAATAAGTTAGTAAGTAAATAAGTATATAACATAAATACAACATACTTAAATTACTCTTCTCAGTATCCTGAATGTCCACTGAAGAGCTTTTACCTTTGCAAATTATACATCATTTCTTTTATATAAGTCTTCTGAGGGAAGCTGGATTTGAGAGCCGTTAAAGTGAAATGGCAGGATGCAGAATTTTTCTGTATTTTCTGTTTTTACTAAGAACGTAATCCAATTGACAAGACTAAATTTATATGATGTAAGTTATTCTCTAAGGGACTTAAGAAGAAATGAAATCTTTTTCAATATCAAATCAATTCACTACTAGAACTGAGGCCCTGAACTGGGAGAGATACCAGGTGTTTTTTGAATTTTATGTCATGACCCATTACTGACCATTAAATATAATGAAATAAAATATTTAATAAAATATATCAAAATGTCTTAGTGTACTGTTCTCCAGTTGTGTGTATGTGTATGTATTTTTATGTACTATATAGAATGTAATTTTTACTGAGAGTCATTTCATACTGGAAGAGTTTAATAGACCAAGAACTTACTGTTAGCCAGTTGATGCCATCTATCTTTCCATAAAAAAACAAATCATTAAAATTGTTTTGCGTCCATTTTTGGTTTTCAAAATTGACCTATGTCACAAATGGTCACACAGAAATTGTTATCCTAGGTTATAGGAATTTCTGATATAAACTTACTTAATCAGATCATTCCGTTACATCACAGTTTATAAAAGTTTTCTGAAGTTCAGACCATTGAGTAGTTCTGTTCAGTCTGGTACTTAGCACAATTTCTTCTTCATTGTGTGTGTGTGTGTGTGTGTGTGTGTGTGTGTGTGTGTTTAATGAATTATGCAATGGAAAGAATATGCTTGAAATAAAAATTGTTAGTCCCTTAATTCCAGTGCATAATTCATTTCAGTTTTTTGTTTTGTTTTGTTTTACTGTGTAGATTTTGTTTTGTCCAATTCTAGAAATAATCTTTTAAGTATTTGGAAATGTCCTTCCACCTGTGCTTGACATTGTTGGGTTCAGTTTTGCTTTGAGTTTCTGGTAACTCGAAGCAAGAGGAAAAGGTACAGATGCTCTGTTTTTCAGTTCTTAGATTGTTTAGGCAAACCTTCAAGGTAGTTCAAAAGCCTAAAGGAGATATTAAGAATTGTAAGTGTCCAGAGCACCTGGGTGGCTCAGTCAGTTGAACATCTGACTTCGGCTCAGGTCATGATGTCACAGTTCGTGAGTTCAAGCCCCATATCAGACTCTGTGCTGACAGCTGGGAGCCTGGAGCCTGCTTGGGATTCTGCGTCTCCCTCTTGCCCTCTGCTCCTCCCCCACTCTCAGTCTGTCTGTCTGTCTGTCTCACTCTCAAACATAAATATTAAAAAAAAAAAGGAATTGTAAATTTCACAAAATGACAGTGAAATAACATTTTCTGAGGTTTTTTTTGCCCTTAAAAAATGAAAATTTTTTTAAAAGAATTCACTTTTACTGAATAGAAAGAATTGCCTTCATTTTTAACAATATAATAAATTACCTTTCTTTTCTACTCTTTTTATTCATTTGTATAATCTTTAGAGAGTTGTTCTTGCCAGGGAACCCCAAATATTTTGTGAAATGGTGAATAATTTGAATGCCCAGATGCTTTGTAGCAGGAAAGATAAGTCCTTTGAGAGGATCAGAGAAAGTGATAGATATCAAACTCCATTCATGCTTCATGGTTCCATGGCAGGAATCCAGAAGAAAGGTCACCTAGACTTCTGATTTTACTGTTCATTTTTAAGTATAATTTTCACATTAGTGGTAATCATAGTTCATTTTAATATTGAAGATGGCTTTTTAAAATTGATGAGACTACATCTCTTACTCCTTTTCTGTTTCTTATTTATTTTCTTTCCTGAATGGAAGCCAATCTTATAGTAGGTTAAAAACTGCAATGGAATTTGCTAGTGTAGCATCTTGCACAGTGTCATCATATGGACATAGTTTTTTAATAGTGTTTATGATTATACATAAATTATTAAATATTTAGGAAGATCGTATCTGAAAAAGGTAAGATTATCAAGTAATATTATCAAGATTATATTTATATATCAAATGATAATTGATATATAAAATATTTTTACTTTATAAATGATTAATCATACAGTTTTGATAGCCTCATCTACAGTTAAGTATTTGTGTTTATTAATAATACTTGATAGTACTGCTGACAAGCAGTTAAATATAATTAAAAGAACTAAGAGTTTCAACTGAAACTATATAAGCAAATAAATACAGTCCTCATTATTTGAAGATCCCATATTTGCAAATTCATTTGCTTACTAAAATTTATTGATAATCCCTTCAATATTTGGGACACTTTTGTGGTCATTCTTGGACTTTTACGCATGTGCAAAGCAGCAAAAAGTTGGAGTCACCGCATATGCATGGCATTCCCAGCTGAGGTCTATCAAGGTGACAGTCTGCTTTCTTGTGTCAACTTTCATACTTGAAACAAGTGTCTTTTTCACTATTAATGCCATATTAAATATGAGATGTGCCTTATGAAGAAAATATGAGAAAACATCAAGTGTGTTAGATATGCTTTGTAGCAAAGCTTCCTTCAGGCATGAGTTCTAGCACTGTTGGCCATGGGTTCAACATTAATGAATCGCAATATATGTTAAATCAAGTTTCTTTAACCAGAAACACATATAAAGAAAGGTTATGCATTGATAAATTGACAAAAATGTTGTGACTGGAGGTTTGCAGTAAGGTAACCCTGCATTTTCCCTAGGAGCAATGGTTCAGTATTTGCTAATTCAGTGTCCATGGCAATTGTAGAGCGTAACTATGGTGAATAATGAGAAATGGCAATATTAAGCAGTCTGAAATTTGTTATAGTGGAAAAATATTGGAAAACAATGATTTGAACTAAAAGAATCAAATTTACTTTTAAGGGAATGCATTTCAACATAGAATTAATAGCATAATTATTGGAAAGGCATTTTTCTTTATTTCCTTTAGCTTTGAAGAGAGCATCATATGACAATCAGAGATCAAAAAGAAATAAAAGATAGTTTCCAAGTAATAGTTTGTTGCCTTATTCATAGATAGAACTAAAGCCTATTATTTAAGAACATTTTTTTTAACAAATCCCTGTGTAAAATATTTACTATTTATTTATGTAATCAATGTTACAGGAAATGTTGCTTTAATTTTGATGGTGGTGCACTGTTACAGGTGAAGGAGACAGCTGAGACCCCTCTAGCTCCAGCTCCCTAGTTTACATATGAGGAATGGAGGCCCAGACTCATTCTGTACTTTGCCAAGATTGAAGAACAAGCTATTGGTGGTCAGGGTCTGAACTAAAGTTTCCTGATTCAATCAAGTGTTTCTGTTCTTAGGCTGTCCAATTCTCTGAAACTCACCTGTCATACATCCTACAGTAACTGCCTAGTGGCAACCATAAATATGAAAGTTTTATTTCTTACAGTATTTTTATATAAATAAATTGATCAAATTTATTTGATATACAATTTACAACTTTTATTAACAATCCCTTTTCATTTAATAATTATAGTCACTTCGGGGAGCCTGGGTGTCTTAGTCAGTTAAGCTCCCGACTTCAGCTCAGGTCCGGATCTCACAGTTCGTGAGTTCAAGCCCCGTGTTGGGCCCTGTGCTGACAACTCAGAGCCTGGAGCCTGCTTTGGATTTTGTGTCTCCCTCTCTCTCTGCCCTCCCCCACTCATGCTCTGTCTCTCAAAAATAAATAAACATTAAAAAAACGTTTTAAATAATAATTATAGTCACTTAATTTAATAATAATATATGACATTCATACCTAAAGGTACTATGAAATGTTTTGAGCTCTTAACGTATATTATCTCCTTTAATTGTCACAACAAGCCATTGGAGGGATTCTCTTATTATCCCCATTTTACATCTGAGAAACTCAGGCATGGAAAGGTTAAGTAAGTGTCCAGGGTCCCCTGGTTAATAGGTGACAGAATCACGATTAGAGAGAGCATAGGCATTCCGACATCAGAACTCTTGCTCTTAAATACAATAATGTTCTGATATCTATTTTTAAAGTGTTATATTTGGAGAGTAGATTTCATTCACTGAAGAGTGTATTTATTTATGTGCTGTCTTCTTTATATCTCCATTAAGATGTATATTGGGCTTTTCAATTTACTTGTATCTTCTCAGCCTACTTGCTCCCCCTCCATTTTCACCTATTCTAATATACCAGTTACTCAGAACAAAACCCTCAAAATCATACTTTATTCCTTTCCTTCTCTCATGTCCCACCTGTAATCTATCAGCAGTACTTGTCAGCTCTGTTTTCAAAATATATCCAGAATCCAACCACATCTCTACCTTCAGTGCCACTGATCTTGCCTGAAACTCCATTATCTTTCTTTCACCTGGCTTTTTTACATTAGTTTCCCTATGTTTCTGTCTTTGCTTCCTTATAGTATATTTCAGCGCACCAGTTACAGTGTTATTTTTAAGTTTATTTATTTGTTCTGAGAGAGAGCATGAGCAGGGGAGGGGCAGAGAGAGAGAGAGAGAGAGAGAGAGAGAGAGAGAGAGAGAGAAAGGATCCCAAGTAGCTTCTGCACTGTCAACACAGAGCCTGACATAGGGCTTGATCTCATGAACCATGAGATGACGACCTGAACGGAAATCCAGAGTCAGACGCTCAACCAACTGAACCACCCTGGAGCCCCATTACAGTGTTATTTTTAAAACAAGCAGAACACAAGGGTGCCTGGGTGGCTCAGTTGGTTGAGTGTCTGGTTTCAGCTCAGATCATGATCTCACGATTTATGGGTTCAAGCCCTGTGTGGACTCTGTACTGACAGCTCAGAGCCTGGAGCCTGCTTGGATTCTGTCTCTCTCTCTCTCTCCCTGTCTCTCTCTCTCAGTGCTCTGTCTCTCAAAAATAAATAAATGTTAAAAAAATTTAAAACAAGCAGAACACATCTTCCCCTCTTCAGAAGGCTGTAGTGAATTCCCGTATAGCTCAGGGGAAAGGCCAAAGCACTTAATGGCCTACTCCAAAGCCCTATAGGTCCCCCAGCTCCCACCAAACACAAGTATACTCACACCTCTGACCTCCTTCCCTGCTTCCCTCTCTGTTGTTCACTCTATTCCAGACACACTGTTTCTCAAACACATCAATTGTAGTCTTCTATCAGATTTTCTGAGCCATATTCATGATTTGTTCTGTTCATTCCCTTCTGGTTTCCTCTCAAAATTCAACCTAATGAGGCTTTTTCCAAATATTCTCCTTTCTCCCTTCTCCTGATACTCATCTCCCCTTACTCTTCTCTGTTGTTTTTCAGAGCACTTACCACACGTATATATTTGCCTATTTGCTTGACATTCGTCTGTTTTGCATATCTGAACATTGACTTTGTGAGGGTCATGCACATAGTTTTATTACCTGCTTCGTTTCCTAGTACCTACAGTACTTTGCACTGAATGGGAGTTCAGTAAATATTTACTGGAAAAATAAATTCATCACTAACAACTATTTATTGAATACCTGCTCCTTACCTTCAACATTTTATGAGTTAAAGAAGGCATATATAAATAACTAGGAGATAAATCCGATCTGGCTGCAACCTCTTGTGTCTGCTTCACTGATCACCAGACATCTGGCCAGCTAGGCAGGTGGTCCCTTCCTCATTATTCCACGTGCTTGGTTGCAGAGAAGAGAAAATTTTGCTTCTATCAAGGACATAAACAAAACTCCAGCACAAGGCAGGGTTTGGTAAGCATTATTGTAACTAAGAGGATGTTAATTTCTTTTGTATAAAGTTGAAAGGCAGCCTTCCTGGCAATCCTTAGGATGTCTATGTTTTGATTATAAGTTACCACATGTCCAAAGTTTAACTTTCTGTTTATTTTTATAATTATGGAAATGTGGACTTATCAAATCACCAAAAGTTGGCTTAGGAGACCAACTTAGCCTAAACCAATCCACTGATATTCTAATACCAGAATCCATTAATTCCTTAAAAAGCATATACCCAGTTTCCTCTGTATGCCAGAATATACTAGTTGTGGGGAATGCAGAGACCAGAAATATAGCACCAAATTTCATGGGGAACTGCCTTGTCGAACGCACATTGTGTTGTCTCATTTGTATGAGAGTTCACATGGAGAAGAATTCTCGTGGGAAGGTACATGAAGAACAGAACATTCTTTAGTTATATAAAATCAAGGCAAAAAAAATGAGACCAACTTTACCATGAAGTGAGCAGGAATTTTCATTTTAACTGACTAAAGCACTTAAGGACAACAGCCGTTCTTTTTTTTTTCAACCGTTTTACAAAAATATTATATCAAGCCTGTTACAAGGCTATTAAAAAGATACAATTTTGTTTTTGTTTTGTATCGGTTATTTTCAAGCCATGTTGAAAGGTCTGAATACAAACTTGATATAATTTCTGATTTTCCTTACCTGATTATGTATGAAAAAAATCTTAGAATATGTTACTTCAAAAATGACTAAACTTATTCAAGTTTGATTATGTTTTAGATTTTTATTTCAGTGGGTAATTTTCACTTTGCCTTTTCTTTAAATTTTCCTGAAGTGAAGCTCAAAGGACTACAGAAAATAAAGGATGGGGAGTCCATGTTGAATCCATGAACCAAGGGCAGCTGGCATTGGAGCTTAAGGAATAGATAGAATTTCCATCTTCGAGACTGGAGTAGGTAACATTCTAGGAGTGGAAGCTCTTGGGTCTCAAAGGTCAAAAAGGGTAGGTCCCTTAGGGAAGAGCAAGAAACCTTGCTTGTCTAGAGTATAAAGTACAAACAACAGATGATCAGTTAAATACCTCTGGGCCAAACACGGCTCCTATGTTGTTATGTGTGTATTTAATAAACAATGAGAAGCTCACTGAGGACAAGTGATAACAATGGGGCCAAAGAAAAAAGGCTGAAAACAATCCAAGTGTCCTTCTGGAGGGGAATGGTTAAGTAGATTGTGGTGATCATATAATGTGATACTATACACCTATTAAGTCATTCTATATTATCTAAAATATCAGAGATTTGCTTAACTAATTAATGAGGGAACTAGCAGAATGTCAATGCCAGAGTGACAGAAATATTTATAGTCACAGAATTCTGGAATGTCATTGCTATGGTACTAAACTGATTATTGCCCTATAGGCAATAAAACTATAACCTTTGAGAATCCATTTATATTTCTATAACAGAACATTCATTTGCATTGCTATCGGACAAGAGTCATTTGCACTGTCATCTGTAGAAGTGAAATAGCCTAATCTACAGATTGGCAAACTTTATTTGTATGGCAGTTAATATTTTAGGTTTGTGGGCCATATAAGGTCTTTGGCCTGTATCATACATTTTTGTTTTACTTGTTTTTTCATTCCCTTAAAAATGTAAAGAAAACAAAACAAAACAAAACCAAAACCCCAAAACCAAAAATAGTTCATGGGCTGTACAAAAACAGACTGCTGCTACCCTGATTTGGCCGGTGGACCACAGTTTACACATTCTTGCTTAGAACGTAATCAATAGTAAATACTAAAACAGAATAAAGATACTATCTTAGAGAATTGGGTGATCCTTGGGTAAGCCAGTTAGATAGTGTTCCATTATGATAGTCACGAGACATGTATTCATCCTTTTGCCCATTTGCAGGTTTGTGGTATATATGCATTGTTTTAATCGAGGTGTCTGATACTATGAAAGTGTTTCCTGGGGACATAGGAATCCAGTCACCTGAGGAGATCAGTGAAGCAGGAAGACGATGCTAGTCAAAGGATCACACAATCAAAATGTATCATTGCAGGTGTTTCCAGTGCTATGAAAGAGAGATGGGAGGCGCTATGAGCGTTTGTTTGGGTGGCCAGAGGAGACTTTCCTGACAAAGTGATGCTTAAAATAAATTCTGAAGGATAGCTAGGGGTTAAGTTGGAGAGTAGGAAAGAGATGGCCAAGCAAAGAATTACCAGTGGAGATGTGGCTTGTTACATGAGGGAACGGAGTACCTGAGTCTGGAAGAGGACCTCTGTGGCTGGAAGGAACTGGAGGGGCAAGCATAAAGACAGTTGAAGGGGTAGAGCCTGGTGGGTGGGGTGACCACACTAACCTCTTTTCCAAGGGCTGTCCTGATTGACTGGTGTAAAAATTAATCACCTTCTTTTACTCTCAAAATGTCCCGGTGTAGATGATAAATGATGTGATAAATCAGAAGGAAGACACCGAGGAATTTTAAGGCTCGCAAGTGTAATATAATCATATTCACATTTTGGAATGATTGCTGCCTTGTGGATGATGATGTGGCTAGCTCACAGGGGATGCTAAATTGCTATTTACTGGGAAATTTATCTTTCAGGTTAAACACCTTGTTAAATTTTCTCAGCAAGTCAATCCAGGAAAAAAGGAAAATCAGGTGGATCTATTAGTGTGATGAAACCAATTAGTCAGTAAATAAAGACTGTTGATTTAGTAGCCACTCATAGGTGATGCTGTTTTGGAGTGCCTTTAGTTATCATTGATGCCTTGTTTAGATTTGTTGGCCACCTCGTCCTTGTTGTCTTCCTGTGTTCCCATAGGGGTGCATAATGAGAAGAGACTGTAAAATAAAACTATCGGGGTGTGCTTTTATAAAGCTGTGAATCTGATAATCAAGACTACGAAATCACAAAGTTAGCAAGGGGATTTTGTCCCAAAGATTGGTGATACCGGTGTGAGGTCTGGTATCACCACTGACTTGTTCATAGCTATGGCCCCAGCATGTGGCATTCAAATAAACTGGCTGGGAGGCTGAAAGAATGAACTCCCCACCTCTAATAAGAACTTTATTTCTTAAAAATATTAGGTGCAACCTTCAAAAAGTTCCTTAGACATTTATGCTACAAGCTTAGAATCTCTAAATGAAGACTGTAGTCAGGATTATAGAAGTAAAAATACTTACCAACTACATCTGAAATGTATTTCCTGTTAATGTTTTTTTGTTCAGCATTAAAGAACAGTTTGACATAAATTTTGCTTAGGAGTAGAGATGGCAAAACCAGTTTCCATTAAAAATAAAATTAATATCATGTAGTTTTTATTAAGAACAAATTAAAAATGTGTCTTTTTTTTTCCTATCTGGAAAATAACCAAGAAGGAAAAATTAAAACTGAATTTGAATATATTAAAATCATTATGATATGAATGAATAAGATCAGATTATTCTGTAATTTAGATGCTAAGATACAGGACATATGCATAAACATTTAAAACCACAGCAGCACTTTAATAAGATTAGAAATCCCCAAGGAATATGATAGAAAATGACAGAAACTCATATTCCTTAAATGTGATCTTTAAAAATTAATATTTAGGGGTACCTGGGTGACTCAGTCAGTTAAGTGTCCGACTTGGGCTCAGGTCATGATCTCACGGTTTGTGGGTTAGAGCCCTGCGTTGGTCTCTGTGCTGACAGCTCAGATCCTGGAGCCTGCTTCAGATTCTGTGTCTCCCTCTCTCTCTGCCCTTCCCTTTCTTACGGTCTCTCCCTCTCTCTCTCAAAAATAAATAAACATTAAAAAAATTAAAAAAATATTTAAAGACATGTCTCTCCTAAAAAAAGAAAAAAATAAATATGAAAATTGATCAAAGAAAGAATCTTTAACAATTTGATGAACTATTTGGTTGATATCTAGACTGTGAGAATATTGCCAACTTTTCATACCTTTTATTAGTTTTTTCAGTTTAATCATACAATAATAAAACTGACGCCATAATATTTGCAAAATGCCCTCTGTTCTCCCAGTCATCTCTGAATGTTCATTTCTGCTTCTTGTGCTGACTGCAGTCTGGCTTTCTCTTGAGTTGGCTGTTTTCTCTTTCCTCTACATGCTGCTGCACCTGGGGGTGGATAGGTGTTTTCTTGCTCTTCACTGCTTTTGTAAAACCACTGTTAACACCTCCTCCCTCAATATCCCCCACCTCCATCCTTCCACCACCCTATCTTTGAAACATTTTCTCAGATTATGACATCCTACGCTTTCTAGTGTAGCCATTTCCTGCCATTCTTTTGGTACCCGCCCCTCTTTGTTGTGTTGTGTAGGAGCTGATTGACAATGTTCTCTCCTTCCCCACTTGTAATCCTCAGTCTTGGTGGGTTTATATTTAGCTACACAGATTATTTGTGCCACACCCAGGCCTTTTACAAGGGATTCTCTCCCTTTCAGTGATTTTTTCTTCTACTCTAGGGGTCAGCAAACTTTTTTTATAAAGGGCCAAATAGTAAATATTTTCAGTTTCCTGGGTATATGGTCTTCGCTGCAATTGTTCAATACTGTAGTTGTAGCTTGAAGGCACCCATCAATTTTAATACGTAAACAAATGGACGACGAGGCTGTGCTCCAGTTAAACTTTATTTACAAAAAGGTGAAAAACTGAGTAGCGGTTTGAAGGAGGTGAGGTAGTGAGCCATATCTGGGGGAAAAGGGTTCCAGGCAGAGGAAACAGCAAGTGCAAAGTCGAGGCAAGAGTTTGCCAGGAGTTCTCCAGAAGCAGCAAGGAGGCCACTGTGGTTGGAGAGCAGTAAACTAGAGGAGGAATGGTGGTGGGAGAGGCCAAGGAGATGATGGGGGGGGAGGGGGGTGGGTTTTGAAGCATCTTATACACCACAGATGGGATTTTTGCTTTTACTCAGAGGCAGTTGGAGAGCCATTGGAGGTTCTGAGCAGAGGGACAGATAATCAGCCTTCAGTTTTAACAGGATTGTTCTGGCTGCTGTTGTAAGGACAGTGAGGGGACAGGGTAGAAACAAATTTTTTTTTCCAGTATATATTTTGAAGAATTTGCTTAAGAATTACGCTGAGTTTTTTTTATCCTGAGCAACTAGAAAGATATGGAAGACACTGGGTAAAGCAGGTTTTAGAGGGAAGATCGTAAATTCTTTGGGCTTATTTAGTTAGAGATGTCTTTGAGGCAGACAAATGCCCCCATATTTGGGATGTCTGACATTTGTTATAACTTCCATGATTTCGTGGTAAGGAAAAATTAATCTTAAAAAAAATCATTGATCTAGGTAAACTAACTGTTCCATTGAATGCTTATGCAAAAATATGTTACCAGGTACCTGAGACTGACTGGTACTGACTGGTGTTAACAGTGCCCATAGCTATATTTATTAATATCCTTTATTATTCCAATGGTATCAAATTTGTGAATAAATTCATATATAACTTTCATGTTTTTCTTCAGTTTTATGAGCCTAAGATCACGGTATTTTTTTTTTTTTTACATTTATGTATATTATACACAGGAAATAAGCTGATCTTTTTAAGTAATTTCAGCATAAAAATAGTTAATTGAAAACCAAATAGTAATTGGAAGATGAGAGCATTTGGGCTTGTATGTCTTCAGGGAAAATTTGTTGCAAGTGTGAAGATAATATGGTAGTAAGCCACAAAGAGAGGATGATCTAATACGTTTTTCCATTCACTCTCTGCTCCAAGGGCTGTTGTCAGAAAAGCAATTTATCTGCTCTGTAAATTTTTCAGAGATTTATTAAAAATTTGGCAAGATAAGTGTTTTAAGCTTTCTCTCCAGTTACTCATTAAGAGCAAATCCAAAATAAAATGAAGTGTGTTTAAACTTAAATTTGTTTGAGGAGGAAAAAGTCTTACATTTAGGGGATTGTATTCAACCTTGTATTGGTAATCACTATATTATTTATTTCGTGTACCATTTATTAGTCATAATCATGCAGAAATGTTGAAATGTAAAAACTTAAAGTTGGAAAGGACCTTACAGGATCCTCTTAAAGGATCATGTAACCCAGTGCTTATCAAGCCTTTTTCCTGTGATCTACAGTTATGTGGTTACATCATGACCCAGTGTACAATATATATGTATAAAAGTCAAGTTTCACAAAGCTATACTTACCTTAAATGTGAAATGCACTTCAATATATATATATTTTTTAAATGCTTTCTTGATGTGCACTTTGAAGAAAAGATGGTTATCTTGTCTGTTCTTTGGCATGATGCAGCCTCCTTCCTGTGTGATAGCCTTAGTTTACCATAAATCACATAGCCTTTGTTTAATCTTAAAGTGTAGCTAGGTACTGTATTACTTTAAGACATTTCATGTGTTTATGTGTTGCTGTCAAATAGGGAGCCAACTGAGCAGCCTGGTGTGAAATTATCAATCGGGCTTCTCTTTTTGACCCAGATTGCAGGAGGCAGAGTGCTTGAACCTGCATTGGCTTCTAGAATCTGAAAGATAGGAGTGCTATTCAGGTACTTAGGGCTGAGGAATTACCAATGGCCATTTCTTGTCTTCTTAACCTGACAGTCTTACACATTTAATACATAGTAGATAGGTGTGTACAGTTTGAATAAATTTAACAAAAAAATGGTATTGGTCCAACACTGTTAGGTCCTCAAGTGCACCATCTTAAGATTTTTATGATATGCAAGTCATGATGACAGCAGCTTCTCTTCCTTTTTAAATATTCCTAATACTTAAGAATATCAATGAGTGATCACTGATTAGCTTTATATAAGCATGAGAAGGTGGAATAACTAAAGGGTAAAACCAGGAAAAAGATAATGAAGAAAGCTGGAATCACTTATTGAAATACATAAATAATATTCATGCATAATTGAAAGAGGAAAGAGTTTTTTTAAACAAAGGAATCTTGAAATAAATACTAACTTTTCTGAGAAATGAAATCACTTTTCCAAAAAACAAATTATAATAAGTAAAATGGAATCATGCAATTAAAATATGCAACAAGATAATCTTGAAATGTTTTTTAAAGAAAATTCTAGATATTACTAGGCTTAATAATAAACCTATAATTTAATTTCTCCTCACATATACAATTTTATTAAAAGGGAGCAGTAAAGTGTATTACATGAATGATCCATTTACTTTTCTATTTGATTAACCATCTCTGAAATTCTGTTTAACCCTTTATGGCTTTTTTAAGCAAAAGGATTGCTTGCTCTCTCATGTTGTTCATGGTGTCATGTGATTGCTGTAGCAGGTAGCCTTATAATTAGCAACCACTGGTCATGTCTCCTCACTTTCTTTCATCTTCCAAGGTTGAAATTTTCCTGAGTAATAGATACTTTGACCAGCCAGAAGGTCTTTTGGATAATCTGAGTTTATGACTAGCTCTGGCCTAGTAGAAAATCTCCTGGTTTGTTCTAGTCAGCCCTAAATATTACTAACCTCATCTTATAGATACTGAAGTTAATCTATACTTTGTTTTTCATCTGGAACCAGGAAATGGGGTGAGAATTTGGGAATAAGGGAGGAGATTACGGTTGACAGAGCTGATATGATATGTTTGACTTTCAGCACTGATCTTTGAATCCAATGACTTTTTGTGTGTACTATTAAAATAATTTTAAAATTAATATGGATGACATTCTCCACTGAGTTTTCATGTAGTAATTTTGATTTTTAAAATAGTTTCTTTTTCTTAAGTATAAGCAGTGAATTGCCTTTTTCTTTTTAAGTTTATTTATTTATTTTGAGAGAGACAGAGACAGCCCAAGTGGGGGAGGGGCAGAGAGAGAAAGAGAGAGAGAGAGAGAGAGAGAGAGAGAAAATCCTAAGCAGTCTCCACACCATCAGTGCAGAGCCTGACATGGGGCTTGAACTCACAAAACCGTGATCATGACCTAAGTGGAAACTAAGAGTCAGACACTTAGCTGACTGAGCCACCTGGGTGTTCCAGCACTGAATTGGTTTTAAACATAGTTTAAGGTTAGTTGAGTTTAAAAACATTTTCTTCTCATGACAAGAAAATATTTGAAATTTTATTAAAACAGTTTTTGGACTTCTGATGTTTTAACATTTGAGTACTAAATAGTGGTTCATGTGGCATTTATTAATGGGGTATATTGGTAAGTATTTATCAAAAATGCATATCCTTAATGCAATTTCAGGAATTTGTGTTCAAATATCTAAAATTAGGATAGACTGTGGTTTCTGTGCCTGTACAGTTTTATTTATTTGCCTTAGCCAGCTAAGTCCAATTCCTACTTTTTATGTGTAAATTTAAAAAGTGTCATATTAAGACAAAAAAGAACATCAAAGTATATGTGCTACAAGTCTCTTGACTGCCTATGTTTTTACTCAAAATAAAATGAACAGTGTGCACAAATCCATATCTCAAAGAAGCAGAGTGCATATATTTTTCAAATATACAAACATAAATTAATATATTTTAAGTGGTATTGTTTTATCCACTGTATTATTTGTGTTATAGGAAATAGAAATTGGGAAAACATGCACATGCAGATTTGCCTTCAGGTTTTTAGAAATGTTACTTTGATTTTGAATTTGGTTTTCAGTGCTTTTATGTCTGTTTGAAAACTTTTCTCTCTAGAAATGATCAGCCTTGTCACAAAAGAGCCATTAGTAATGGTTGAGCTCAATGGGTCTCTAGAATAGTGCCATTTGAAAGTTGTAATGTTTGAGATGTGTGCGTGTGTGTGTGTATGTGTGTGTATTTTTTTTTTTTTCATTAACAAATGAACTCAATGTTGGCATCCCTCTTCTGAGAAAGTTATGGCACATTGTTTGGCCATAACTTGATAGTGCTTGCTCTAGCTCTGAAATATAATTAATTGCTGATGGGAATATAAAAAGTATCTGACTTACAAGCTGCCATTTTTCCATCCCAGTATGTGAACCAAATTCAGCTACCTCAATCCTTGTAACATAGTAAAGTTAAAAATACAAAATCTACTTCATTCATAACCAGGACTATTGCTCAGAGCTGAGAAATAGTGATTATGCAAATGCAATGCATCTGTTCTGCACCAGAATTATTTTATTAGTATTATGATAACATTGACAACATTGCCCTGTCATGTTTAGTTTTAGAGATTTCTAATAACTCATATTTTGATGAAAAGTATTCTTTTTTTTTTTTTTTTGCTAAAAAAATTGCAATTCTTTGAGGACAATGGGCCAATCACAAATTTCAGATTGTCTTTCCTTTTTATTTATCTATTGTTGGCTAACAACTCCCATTCCCAATTTAATGGCTTAAAATAACATCAGTTTATTATTTCTCCTGACTTTGTGGACTGACTGGATTCAGTTGGATAGTAGCTCTACTCCACTTGGTATAACTGAGGTCACAATTGCAATTGCCTTCACCAATGAGCTCTGCTAGTGATGGGCTGTCAATATGGCCTTTTATTCTCCAGGGTTTCTCTCCCTGTGACTTCCTGTCTAAGTCTGTATCAAACTTCCTTTTAGCATAACATGTGGTTTCCAAGAGGACAAACTCCAATGTACAACAGCTTATGAAATCTCTTGTTTGTATCACACATGCTAATCACACAAAGCAAGTCACAGGGCCAAATTCAGAGTCAGTGTGGGAGAGAACTGCACAAGGACATGAGTACTGATAGACATGGTCAATTGGGAGCCGCCAATGTAATAGGCTGTCACATCTCCATAATAAATTCTAGTAGAGAACAGCAGGTAGTGAGTATGGTTGAATGGAAGAGTAATAAGCAGTATATTGAACTAAATGATAAGTTGTATAAATAACTTCACAAAATCATAATTACCACCCTTGATTGTATTTGGAGGATGCTTTTAGGAAATGAAAAGGGAAGGAAGTATACTAAAATTGGAACATGTAACTTTGTATCCTATTAGTCTTTTTTAAGATAATAAATCACCGTGAAAGAATATGTTCACTTTTTGACAGAGTGTTCTTAATATGTGTCCTGAAAATAGGTAAGATGTACCTAATAAGCAATTGTGACATGGCTTCTATTTAGAGTTTAATTCTCCCAGTCTTTCCCTTTTCTCCCTTTCACACTCATTTTCACTTCCTAACATGCACATACACACACGTCTGCCTTTTCCTAGGTCATCATAATTATATAGGATTTTTAGATTCTTTAAGTATTTAGGATTTTCAGTACATTAAATGTCCTATCAGGTAAAATAACTGAGTCACTGGAAATTCTAACATTCCTAATTGGAAGAGGAGAATTAACAATTTTCTAGGGATTTAGGGACTACATAGAGAAATACAGCATCACATTTTAAACTTCCTAAACTCAAAATATTTTTCTCTTTTTGGGGAGCCTGTGTGGCTCAGTCAGTTAAGCATCTGACTCTTGATTTCAGCTCAGGTCATGATCTCATGGTTCGTGGGACTGAGCCCTGAAGGGCTGCAAGCTGACAGTGTAGAGCCTGCTTGGGATTCTCTCCCTCCCTCCCTCTCTCTCTCTACCCCTCCCTGATCACACACACACTCTCTCAAAATAAATGAATAAACATTTAAAATATATTTTTTCTCTTTTTGTGTAAATAGGGGTTTTTTTTAGCACTGCTTTTCTTTCTGTAACCACCATAACTATTTTTTTCCTGTCTACTTCTTTTTTAAATATTACTTTATCCTGACAAACCAATTAATACTTTTTGATGTATTTGGAGCAGGGGGTAGTTTGTTGACAAATGTATTTTAGAGGGTCCATATAGTATTCTGAGCAAGAACCAGATCTTTGGAATCCTCCAGCTCTGGATTATGGTCATAGCCTAGCCAGTTACTAGTTGTTAAGCCTTAGAAGTTTCCTTCAGCTCTCTAAGCCTGTGCACATTCATCTGTAAAAGGTGATGGGAAAGGTTGTATATATTAACTAACTCTTGGAAAAAGTATTTGCACTGTGTTGACACAGCGCTGTAGTTATTTTATACCTTTTAACCCCTTAAATGAGAAGAAGTATTAAATAGGAAACTTCTTTCACATTTACATAAAATTAGTTTCTCTGATAATTATAAAGTCCTATTTTGTTCTATTTGGCCCCTTTGTATAAGTAGTACTTAGCTAGAAACTGCAGTGAAATCATGCAAGAATATAGGACAGGAAGAGAAAGCAGTGATCCCATGGTAATTTGAACGCAAACTACCAAATTGATAATATATGAGGAAGAGAAAGGAAAAAGCCATGGGTCAAATGAATCTTGGAAACATTTCAGCCTCAGAAACCCCTTTGCTCCCCCTGTAAGTCTCATACTTAATGCTCCAGAATTTAACATTTTATTCTGGATAAAAACGGTTACACTGTTTCCATTTATGAAAACTTGTTCATTCATGACTTGATTTTACCTTTGAGGAAACTTCAGAAAAGAATGACTACCAGAGGTATTATAAGCTGTGTTCTCAAATGCTTTTCTCATTATCCTCTTTAACATTTTTTTCTGGAAGCACCTTAGTGACGAGTGTGATAAGGTTAACTGTGTGTGCCTGTATGAACTGCTTATGGTGATAACGGAGGGCAGTCATAGCAGGAACATAGCACAGCATGTTCCACCATGGAGCAGCCACGGTCCTCTCAAGGCCAGCCATGCTGCCAATCTTGGGTTAGCATCTGTGGTGAACAGTGCGCCCTGTATTTTCTTAAGCATATAAATGAATTGACAGTCATTTATAGAGAGTAAGTTTTTGTGAAAGTAAACACAATTTTCAACCCTTGACAAACTGTTAAAAAGAGGAAATGGATGGAAGATGGATAATTTTGACAGACAGAAAAGGCTCGAAGAGAAAAAGATAATATCTGTGGGTGTGTAAGACACTGTCTTCAGATGATAGAAACATCCACTCTGAGAATAATAGATAAAGAGTTCAAAGTTTCAAAAGGAAACCAACCCATCCTCAGAGTAATTGTAAACATGTGGAATGCATCTGTGTGAAGATGAAATTACATAATTTGGTTAATAAAATGAAATGAAAATTGTGGGCATTTCATTTAGTTTTGTTTTTTAGTTATTTTAAAGAGAGTGGAAGGAAATAGGGAGGTCATAAGGAAGGAATGAGGGAAGAAAGTGAATGTATATATATTTATTCCAAGTAAAGGTGATGCTAGTTGTTTTCTGCTTTATCAATAACATCACTCATTCATAATGAATCTCACCTGGTCAAATGACTGGGTAGAAATAGTGGAGATTATTTTGGAATTGTGTAATACAAAAGTAGTGAACTTGTGTCTAATGATTTGTCCTTAAGCATTATTATGTGCTTACTGGCTAAATGCTTTTGTGAAACCGATTTTCACCAAAAAATATATGTTTAATCATTAGGCTTGCATCTGAGCAACTCTTGACTTGTTCAAAAAATAATTTATTTCTAAATGATGATTATTTCCAAGTATTAATAAGGTAGTGATAATGATACTAAGAAAATTTTATTCCAGATAGAACCAGAAAGTAATACTGTTTCTCCAGTTGTACCTGAAATTTCCACTTCTGTTTAGCGCCGCCACTCTTTGGTCTGAAAATCTGAGTTGCTCATTTCCACTTGAAGTTTTTATTTTGAGACAGTGGAAGAAAGAAGTAATCATTTCTTTCTCACATTGTGATTTTTTTCTTTTCATTTTAACTGTTTCATTTAACCTATTTACACAAAAAAAACATCTTTTTGTAGAATAGCTTAAGTAGACATACCATTCTTTGAACTTATTTAAATACAGGTTGTATTACAGTTGCTCAGTGAGGTATCTCTGAGACTGTCATTTGAGAAAGCCACTGAATTATCACTTATGACCTGACTTTCCTTAGTATGCTGAATGACTATGAACAGAAGACACATCATTGGGCCTAAATTTTGATTTTCTTTGGAAGTATAAGTTTAAACAAAGGTTGTAGGCATCTTTGATATTGGTAAACTGCAGAATACCCTTCACACAATTATAGTTATGGGAGAATTGTTTGGTATCAATAGTTTTATTTTAGGTATATTGGGCTTTGGTGAAAGTTTCTGTCCAAGAACTTGGAAGAATGCCTAGCATATATATAGTAAGTGCTCAGAGCAGTTTTATGAAAGACCATCTACTATGTGCCAGATTTCTGTGAGGGATTCAAAAAAACCTATGAAATAAGATACCTGTATGGTAGTATTGATGAGAAAGAAATTCTATGTAATGGAACAAAAGTTTTCTCTACCTTGGAAAATTTTCTGAAGACAGATTCAGGAAAGATTTTTTTTTTAATTTTTTAAAAATTTATATTTAGTTTTGAGAGACAGAGAGAGACAGAGCACAAGTGGAGAAGGGGCAGAGAGAGAAGGAGACACAGAATCGGAAGCAGACTCCAGGCTCTGAGCTGTCAGCACAGAGCCCGACGCAGGGCTTGGACTCACGAAACCGTGAGATCATGACCTGAGCCAAAGTCAGACGCTTAACCGACTGAGCCACCCAGGCGCCCCTCAGAAAAGATTTTAATTGCGGGTCAGAGATGATATCTGAAGGGGTTGGATTTGGATTGTAAACAAAGGAGATTATGTTAAGTCTATGAGCTTGGGAATTTCATGGTACTGCAGACTCCCTCTCTGGATCATTGTAGTTTGTGGGACAATATAAATGTTCTTTGGAATCCACATTTTCTATGTGGTGGCCATCATTTCATAAGGAACATAGTAAAGACAGGTTCTGGTAGATATCATTACCCTTTTGTGGTAACTTTTCAAAAGCAGTATGTCCTACAGGTTTTGTGGGTTTGTTTGTTTGGTTTGGTGTGGTTTGGGTTGTGTGTGTGTGTGTGTGTGTGTGTGTGTGCGTGCGTGTGTTTTGCTTTTTCTGCCCTCTGTTTCTCCCAATGAAGGTCAGGCCACCCCAAGTTATTTTGATAAATAGGAAGAGTTTGCTATCTATGGGAATGAGTTGGGGGAGGAAGGGGACTTATGCAAAAATAAACAGCAGAAAAAGCAGTATGTAAGTTCTACATGTGTAGTTAGTTTACTTTAGAGCTACAGTAGGTAATGAGTGCTTCCAGTTCAGAAGAGCAAACATTTGTTTTGGCTACTTATCAGTGTAAGTCTAGCTCATTGGAAAATTTAAAAAAGTGTGAATTTGAGGAGCTGATAGATTATTTTATTAGAATTTCTACCTATATATTTTTGGCTGATGACTTGCTAAATGGATTTTGGTCACTTGAGTTTAGAAGTACCATAATAAAAACTCTTTTGACAGGTTGGCTAGGAATTGCTATGTAGACACTCCCCCCCGTCTCCACCTCCCTTCAAATAGGGATGAGGAGAGCAGACACAAGGAGACCACTTACTAGACTCTTAAAATGATCCCTCTTTCTGCCTATTGTATTGATCAAGGCATGAATTGTTGAAGACCTGGACTAGGGAGATAGCAAAGAGAATGACAAGGAAGAGACTCTAAGTGGGAGAATTGGTAGAACCTGGTCACTTTGAATAGATAGGTATATATTGTAGCAATCATTAATATTTATTATTCACTGAGTAATATGTAGATTGTTTTACTATTATTGTCTCATTTAACTTTCTCAACCATTTTATAAAGTATAGGTACTATTATCATTATAAGTTGATTAATTTGATTAAGCTCACATAGTTAATAATTGTCAGAATTAGAACTTAAAACTTGGGTTTGTCTGAACCCAAGCCCTGTTGTAAAGGATATTCACTTATCAGAGCCTAGAAGAAAGAGTGTTGCCAACATTTTTAGTTAGGAGACAAATGCCCATTAGAAGCCTAATTTAATGTTCATCATCATTATACATATAACATGAACTTTTTTCTCTTTTTTAAAAATTATTTCTTTATTTATATTTTTAGTGCGACTTCATGACAGCATATCAGAAGAGGGCTTCCATTATTTGGTGTTTGATTTGTAAGTACAACACACTTTGTGTTCATTTATTTTTGCTATTTGAAAACCACTTTTAATTAAATATTTTTTTTTCTAATTTATAGTCTAAATTAATGACTGTGTAGTTTTTTTAGGTGTTCTTCAAATAACATTCACTCTAATTCTTTTGAAAAAATGTGACTGTTCGGGAGTGTTTATTTAAAACTTAAGTTAATCTAAATAGGTGAAACAGTTATGAGTCAATTGTTTGGATTGTTCACAGTGATATTATAAGCAGTCATCAGTTTTATCTTTGGGCATACAAAGGGCTGATGTGAGCTAATTTTCCATTGAATATTTTGGGCTATGTATACCCACTTTATTGTCTTATGTAAAAAGAACCATAGCTAACCTCATACTCAGTGGTGAAAAACTGAGGACTTTTTTCTGTAAGATCAGGAACAAGATAAGGATGTCCACCTCACCAGTTTTATTCAACATAATCTGGAAGTCCTAACCACAGTAATCAGACAAGAAAAAGAAATAATAGGCATCCATATTGGTAAAGAAGAAGTAAAACTTTCACTATTTATAGATAACATGATAGCATACATAGAAAACCCTAAAGACTCCACCAAAAAACTATTAGAAGTAATTAGAAGTCAAGATGCAGAATACAAAATTAATATGCAGAAACCAGTAGTGTTTCTATACACTAATAACAAAGTAGAAGAGAAATTAAGAAAACAGTTCCATTCATAATTGCACCAAAAAGAATAAAAGGCTTAGGAATAAACTTAACCACGAAGGTGAAAGACCTGTAATCTGAAAACTATAAAATATTGACAAAAGAAATTAAAGATGACATAAACAAATAGAAAGATACTCCACCCTTATGGATTGGAAGAATTAATATTATTTAAATGTTGTCACTACCCAAAGTGATCTACAGATTCAGTGCCATCCTATATCAAGAGCATTTTTTGTAGAACTAGAAAAAATAATTCTAAAATTTGTATGGAACCACCAAAAACCCCAAATAGCCAAAGCAGTCTTGAAAAAGAAGCACAAAGGTGGAGGTATCACAATCCCAGAGTCCAAGATATACTACAACGCTGTAGTAATCAAAACACTGTGGTACTGGCACAAAAATAGATACATACATCAATGAAACAGAATAGAGGGCCTGGAAATAAACCCATATTTATATAGTCAGTTACTCTATGATAAAAAAGGCAAGAATATGGAAAATGGAGAAAAAGCCAGTCTTTTCAATAAATAGTGCTGGGAAAACTGGACAGCTACATGCAAAAGAATGAAACTAACACCACACATAAAATAAACTCAAAATGGATTAAAGACCAATAACTTTGATAAGAGCCATAGCAACATTTTTTCTAGCTATGTCTCCTAAGGCAAAGGAAACAAAAGCAAAAATAAACTGTTGGACTACATGAAAATAAAAAACTTTTGCACAGCAAAGGAAGCCATCAACCAAACAAAAAGACAGCTTACTGAATGGGAGAAGATATTTGCAAATGGTATATCTAATAATGGGTTAATATCCAAAATATATAAAGAATCTATACAACTCAATACTAAACAAACAAGCAAAACAATCCAATTTAAAAAATGGATAGGGGACCTGAATAGACATTTTTCCAAAGAAAACATACAGAAAGTCAAGAGACACATGAAAAGATGCTCAACATCACTAATCATCAGGGAAATGCAAATTAAAACCACGAGGAGATATCACCTTACACCTAAATGGCTAAAACCAAATACACAAGAGACAAGTGTTAAAAAGGATATGGAGAAAAAGGAACCCTTGTGTACTACTGGTGGAAATGTAAATTTATACAGCCACTGTGGAAAGCAGTATGGAGGTTCCTCCAAAAATTAACAATAGAAATACCATATTATCTAATTATCCCACTCTTTGGGTATTTACCTAAAGAACATGGCAACACTAATTTGAGAAGATACATGCATCCCTATGTTCATTTTAACATTATTTACAATGACCAAGTTATGGAAGCAACTTAAGTGTCTATCAGTATATGAATGGATAAATAACATGTGGTATGTATATACATACACACACATGCACACATATGCAGTGGAACATTACACAGCCACAAAGAAAGGATGACATCTTGCCATGTGCAACAATATGGTTGGAGCAAGAGGGTATTATGCTAAGTAAAATAAGTAAGACTGAGAAAGACAAATACCATATGATTTCACTCACATGTGAAATATAAAAAAAAAAAAACAAAAACAAGTGAATAAACAAACAAAAAGCAGAATCAGAGAACAACTGATGGTTGCCAGAGGAAAGGGAGTTGGTGAGAATGGGCAAAATGAGTGAAGGGGAGTAGGAGATACAGGCTTCCAGTTAGGGAATGAATAAGTCACAGGAATTAAAGACATAAGGGAATATTTTCAGTGATATTATAATAGTGTTATATGGTGAGAGATGGTAGGTACACTTGTGAATGTATAATGTATAGAGATGTACCTGAAACTAATGCAACACTGTATGTCGACTATACTCAGATAAATAAATTAAAAATAAATACATTATAATTAAAATAATGGAAAAAAGATGCAAGGAAGGATTCTTGAGGGTAGTTTATTCAGGGGTTCAACAACAATATCAGCCTCCCATCTTTTACTTCAGCTTATTGACTTTCTTCTCAGATTGGTATGGTTCAAGGTATTATATACAGACATGCTAATATCCAGTGGAAGACATTGTCTCTTCTTTTTAAAAAAAAAATTTTTGATGTTTATTTTTGAGAGAGAGAGAAAGAGAATGAGAGAGAGAAGGAGCAGGTTGGGGGCAGAGAGAGATGAAAACACAGAATCCCAAGCAGGCACCAGGCTCTGAGCTGTCAGCACAGTGGGGCTCAAACTCACAAGCCATGAGATCATGACCTGAGCCAAAGTCGGATGCTTAACCAACTGAGCCACCCAGGCAGCCCTGTCTCTTCTTCTTTATAAGAATAAAATATTTACCCAGTAAATTTCCCATTTTGTCTCATGGGCCATGACTGGGTCACATGCCAACCCATAACTAGTCACTGGCAAGAGGAATAGAATTACCAAGATTGACTTAGACTAATCCGAATTTGTAAATGAAGTTCTGTTAACTAGAATAAATAAGTTTGCTCTGCCCAACTGGGATATCGTGAGACAGGCAATACACGTGGCTGGTAGGGGTTTAAAAGGAACACAATTTATGGAATATAAAATGTCCATACCATTTGACATAGTAATTTCACTTCTATAAACAAAGTCCATGGAAAGTATACCCTAAATTTATCTAAATTTAGATGAAGCTTTATGCCAAAATATGTTCATATGTTCACTGCATCAGCTTTTATAATGGGGAAAAAAGAAAGAAAGCCAACTTAAGGATCCAATAATAGAGAAACAGTTGCATAAGTATGGTAAATTCATATAATGGACTATTGTCTAGCATTTTCATGTGTTTGGGAAACAAGAAAAAATACTGTTTCTTACGAATCTAAAGAAAGGTTAGTGTTAAATTTTGGTTAATTCAAAAAAATTTGGTTAATTCAGCCCTTCAGTGATATCATTAAGAAATCAAGTTTTTTCTGCCTTTCTGTTTGTTTTCTGTAGTATGTGAGCTGGTTCTCAAGTTGGCTACCTCATTTTCAGGCATCAGTGACTTTCAAAGTCAGGAAAAAGGGCAGTATTAATGCCATTGCGTTAATCCTTTCCAGCAGAGTCCCTCAGAAGACAATCTGTTATTGAATCCTTGTTTAGAACTGCTTCTCATGCCCATGCCTAAATCAAGTATTGAGGAGGGGAGTGGGATTACAATAGGCTTTGACCTCTTATAAATTTAAAAATGGGAGGGAACTGGCCTCCCCTGAATCACCGTATGTATAGTCAGATAAGACTTAGATCATGGCTTTGTTAAAAGAAAATAGGGGAGTTTTGCCTGTTGGGTAGGCAGCCAAGTATGTCTGCCATATTGGTGACCAGTGTATGCTGGAGAATAGAGACTGAAGCTCTGATTATGCATAGTCCTACTGTATAGGCTCCTTCTCCATAGTCACAGTCCATCCATGGCTTGTTGATGTGGCTGTAGTTTGGTACCACTCCATATGGTGTTATTACTTCCTCTTCAGTCCTTTCTCAGAGCTCATATTTTTACTTTCTCCATTGTTCTTTCTTCCTTTATGATGTTCCAAGATCCCTTCTTTTATGATTTCCTTTCTTCTTTAATTTCCTTTCTCCTTTATGCATTCTTTTAGAAATGGTTGTTTTGCTAGCAACAAATGTTTGCTGGCAACAAATTCTTAGTTTCCTTGTTTCTGAGAATATCTTGATTTCCCTCTTCACTCCTGAAAGATATTTTTGCTAGATAAAAAATTCCAGGGGGCACCTGGGTGGCTTAGTTGGTTGAGCTTCCAACTCTAGATTTTAGCTCAGGTCACAATCTCATGGTTCGTGAGTTTGAGCCCCACATTGGGCTCCACACTAGTGTGGAGCCTGCTTGGGATTCTCTCTCTCTCTCTCTCTCTCTCTCTCTCTCTCTCTCTGTGTGTCCCTTCCTGTTCACATTTTCTCTTTCAAAATAAATAAACTTAAAAAAAATCTAGGTAAGCAGTTATATTCTTTTAATGTTGTGTCAATTCCTTCTGGATTCTTTGATTTTTTTATGAGAAAATTTTTGTCATTCTGTTTTCCCCCTAAAAGTAAGGTGTTATTTCTCTCCAGCTATTTTAAAGATTTTTTTCTTTGTAGCTTTTAGAAGTTTGACTATGATGCGTCTCAGCTTGAATTTCTTAGAGTTTATCTTATTTGGTGTTCGCTAACCTCTTGAATATACAGGTTTATGTCTTCTGCCAAACTTGGGAACTTGGGAACTTTTTAGACGTTGTTTCTTTGAATACTTGTTTAGCCTTCCCTTTTTTTCCCTTCTCTTTCTGGAACTTGATAACATGAATGTTAGATCCTTTGTTTATAGCCCCATAAGTTCCTGTGGCTCTTCATTTTTTTTTTTTTTCCTCTTGGTCAGATTAGGTAATTTATACTGTTTTTGACTTGTCCTTTCTTCATTTTTTTTTTTTTTTTCATTCTGCTGTTGAATGTATCCATTGGGTTTTTCATTTCAGTTATTCTTTTTTCAGTTCTATTTTGACTATTAGTTTTTCTATAAATTCTTGGTCTTTACTGAGACTTCCAATTTTTTCTGTTTGTGTCCATAATTGCTCACTGAAGCATTTTTATTAAGCTGATCAAAAGTCCTTGTCAGGTAATTCCAACAGCCTTGTCATCTTAGTGTTGTTGGTATTGGTGTTGGTATTAGTGTGTTGGTATTGGTATTTATATTGTTCTTTCTCATTAATATGGAAATTTTCTTGGTTCTTGATACCATATGTAATTTGGTATTATATCTTGGACATTTAGGTATTATTTTATGAGACCCTGTATTTAATTTAAATCCTTTTAGGTATTATTTTATGAGACCTGGATTTAATTTAATTCTTCTTATCAGGCCTCCTTTGATACCACACTGGCAGGGGTAATTAGGTGCCATCTTATTACTTTCAGGTGAGGGTAGAAGTCTAGGTGTCCTGTTTAGCCTCCTATGGCATCCCAGGGGTGTGCCTCCTTACTGCTGCACAGGGCTGGGAAAACAGGGATTTATTTTTTTTCATGCATTTAGTGAGAGAGATGCATCTACTCACTTTTTTAGACTTGTTATGTCTTTATAGATTTAATTCGTTAGATCTTTGTTGTATAAATCAAGGATATATTATTATAAACTGGGATATGTCTTTCATGTTATGATGAATGCTAGAATGAAAAACACTTTTGCTAATGCTCATTTACCTGAGTACTGTTATTCAGGTTTGACCACAGCTCTATCAGAGAGGATATGTTTTTCCTATACCCTCTTATGTTCAATACGTGAAGGCACGTGAATCAGACTAAATGAAGATTGACAGAATGAAAGGTACACAATTTTTATAAATGTTTGTGTGCGTGGGAGTTTTTAGAAAAGGAATAAAAGTAAAAGAAGCAGTTAAGGTGTCAAATTCTTGTCTTAGATGCTAAGAATTGCTCTTTCCCTGGTATATGGAACACATACCTTCCTCACAGGGAAATTTATTGTCTGCTTTTGGGCAGATAAGGGAAAGGCAGAGAATTCTTCACGTATTTGTTGATTCTCATTTGACTTTAGATCATAATAGTCTTTTTGGCAAAGTGGCTTATTGTGGAATGGTATATTCTGATCTTTTTGCCAGAGCAGCTTATTGTGGAGGAGTATATCCCATCCGCTTCAGCTCCAAGAAGCACGTCAGTGTTAGGTCAGTTGTAAAAGGGCAACACGCTTCTTCCCATGCCATGCCACTTTTCCACAGTTACCAAGTTATTTATATTCACATTTAAAATTTTATAGTTTTTTATATTCCTTACTAAATGGAAGGAATGATAAGAATCACAGAATTTAGGGGCGCCTGGGTGGCTCAGTCGGTTAGGTGTCCACCTTCAGCTCAGGTCATGATCTTGCGGTTTGTGAGTTCGAGCCCCATGTCAGGCTCTATGCTGACAGCTCTGAGCCTAGAGCCTGCTTGGGATTCTGTGTCTCCCTCTCTCCCTGCCTCTCCCATGCTCATGCTCTGTCTCTCTCTGTCTCTCAATAATAAACGTTAAAAAAAATATATTAAAAAAAAAAGAATCACAGAATTTAGAATAAAGTTTATTTTTTCATACATCTTTTTTTTAAAAATGAATTTATAAAACTTATAAAAAACAGTTCATGTGGAAAGAAAATATAATTTTCAGTTACAGTGGATCATATCTGTTGTAATGATATTTGTTATTAATGTCTCTGAAACCAAATGTAGACTTTTCAAGGTTTAAGTTTACATTTGAACCATAGTAACATCAAATATGCTGCATCAGGCCATTAAACCTCTGTTACTAGATTGAAGAGCTCAGACTCTTTGGAATTACTCTTAAATGTTTAAGAGAAGAGTTAAGACCAGTTTTCATCAAAATGCTTTGCCAGTAAATGAGATTAATAAACTAGTTCAATACAATCCTATAAAGTACTCAGCTTTAGAAAGTTAGAAAACAATGGTTGTAAGTATAGATATTCAATGACTAAAAAGACATTGTAACAAATATAATTCCTCTAAATTAATCATTGTGGTTACTCTATGAAGAAGAAAAGTAGCTTGAGAACAATGCACATTGTATACATAGTTAAGAAAAGTATGGTCTCAGTTATTGATGAAATTCTCCCATGGGGAAATTAGAGGCCATTTAACCAATCAGATCCAAGATAAAATAACTACTTGAATTCCTAAAGAAGGAATGTTCCTGTGTTTGCCCTTTTGATGATGGTTTTGGCAGTGTGGTACTTGTGCATACTTCCTATGGAATGTCAGCTATTCACAATCTAATGGGAAGTTCTATTTTTATAGGTGCACTGAGTTTTCTTCTAATGGAATACTTTTCCCTTTCTAAAAAGCAAAATAGAAGAGGCAGTGAGTTCCATTAAAAAAAAAAAAGTTTCTTCTTGCTATTTTAAATTTACATTTTCATTTAGGTATCCATCCACCATTTCCAACTATAAAGCATTAGTAATTCCTTTTGCAAACAGACTCAGGAATCAGTGGGAAAGACTTGCATGAAACCAAAGACCTCTTCACAGCAAATAATGAATCCTTCTCCTTCAGGGTTTATGCCTAGCAGGATTTTCAAGCACACCTCGGGAACTCTGGGAGATAAGAGATGTGGATTTATCTGAAATCTAAGGGAAGGCTGGGCAAGGAAGTAATGGAGCTAGAATTATAGTCCCTAAGGGAAAGGCCAACAGACAGAGCCATTGGCCTTAGGCAGATAAGACAGATCCAGTCCATTTCTTTGAGAAATAGGCCTTGACAAGGGCAGTCATCTGAATGTGATATATATATTTCAGGAACTGAATGTCAGAGAAGATCTGTATTCTATGCATGCTGGGTGAATGTATAATGAAGTATAGAAATATCACAGCCCTTTCTAAGTAAACGTATAAGAGAATAAGACTTGGGTTGGATTTTGTAATCTCAATAGGGAGCTAAAGTAGATAGATTAGATTAAGGTTTATTGGCAAAAGTGCTGACCCAGAATGAAGACTTAAGTTTCAGTCTCAGAGCTACCCACGGCTAAACATTTAACATTATGTTTCCTCTAAGCCTCATTTTTTCTCATACAGAATGAGGCTGTGGGACAAGTTGAAATATTTTTTAGACATCTCTAAGTCCTTTATTGTTCTGTGAGGCCAAGATGCTGTTCTCATCAATTTGAGATTTCTGGTAGAATTAATAGGACTCCTAATGTAATTTTTAAATATTAGAAGATTTATTACGATTTGAAGCTATTAGAGAAAAATTCTGTTCTTAAATCTTTAAAAAGAACTTTTTTCTCCACCAGCAAAAACAAATCTTGGCACATGAAATACTTCTTTTTTTTTTTTTTTCTGTTTTAAAGTGTTTGTGTTTTTGTCCCCATATAAAAAATTCTTTTCATCAAATATGTAATGGGTATCTACTAGATGCAGGACCCTGTGCCTAATGCTTTAGGGGAAAAAAAAAAAGTAGTGTTTCTGAGCATTTAAAAATAAATGTTCCATTTTGATAATTTCAAAATAGAGTTCTCAGGGAATGTGATGTGTTCCCTCTCAGTGCCCCGTTTTATCATTGTTGTACCAGTCAGAAAACTTGGTCAAGTTGCATGTTTTGTAATTATTACTAGTAGGACATGCATATTTTTCACTTTTACAAATTTGGAACTATATAAATATAAAATGCTTTTCAAAAACTATACCCCATGCACTGAGGAGCTGATTGCTGTATTGGCAATATCAAGACTAAAGACTAAAAGATAAGACACCATCCCTTTTTTTGAAGATTTTATAGTTCAGAGAGTGGATTAGACAGCTTCAAAAAAAAATCTGTACTATAGACCTAATGTAGTAAAAGCTATTAAGTTACACAGAGGTTTGGGGGAGAGAGCCAACATTCATTCAGTCAGGGATATCAGGAAACAATGGGAAGAACTGAAGTTGAAGCAGACATAATTACCTTGTCTATGTTTTCATTCAACAAATACACACTTAATCTGTGCTTATTCTCTACCAGCACTGTGGATAAGCTGATTGAAGGGAAGGTGAATGAAAATTTTGCCTTTAAAAGAACCAAAAGCAATCTTATGCTTGTTGTGTTAATAGCATTCTTTCATCTAGTAAAATATTTGGTTGCAAAACCAACAGGACAGTTTTACAGGACACATAGATATAGTGTAACAAGTTTCATAATATCTATGAACACATCTGATGTGTGCCCTAGTTGCTTAATCACCTTTATGGTTATTTGGTAAAATTCTTCTGTTATGCTCATAATATTCTCCTGCATCCCACAAAGCATATATATTCCATATATATTCCAATTATTAAATCTTTTCAGGGGTGGAAAGCTAGTCTGATTTTTCTGGCCATCTGTGGCCTGTTATTCACAGAAAATTTTAGCCTTCCTAGAACCTAGCTAGTCTAAAATTTCATTTGTCTTATTTTTGATTTTAGTATTATTGATAACATTTGATTTTAACAGTGTATATAGTAAACAGTGGTGGCAAAAATGATTTCCACTCTCAGATCAAACTGAATGCACAGATTGAAGATTATTTGGTCTATCAGCACACTGTAAACAGCACTTGAGAATAGGTCTCTTGGTTAAACTACTGTCAAAACAGAAAAATAAATCTAATTACAGTATAGCATGACTTGTGCCATATTTTGCTGTGTGCATGCAAAGAGAGGTCAGATTGGATTTGTGAACCCAGTTAGAATTTGGCTACACTAGCATTCAGGTAGAAGATATTAAGTCCCTGAAGTAAGCTGTTGGTAGAAACAAAAAAAGAAGTTCTAAGGTACAAACCCTCTGAATGTACTTTAGAACAAAGTTGAGTCTGTGAATTTTATTTTTAGTTGATACTTTATGCAGGAAACAGTCAATCTGTGTAACTTGGAGGATATTTTAAATAACAAATCCAAATGCCGTAAAGATACTGTGTTTCTCATTTGTTTTTAGAAAACTGTTTGAATCCAAATATATTGGCTATTTTTATTTATTTAAGAAAATTTTTTTTACATTTATTTATTTTTGAGAAACAGAGTGAGACAAAATGTGAGCAGGGGAGGGGCAGAGAGAGGAGACACAGAATCTGAAGCAGACTCCGGGCTCTGAGCAAGTGGTCAGTACAGAGCCTGACATGGGGCTCCAACCCATGAACTGTGAGATCATGACCTGAGACGAAGTTGGACGCTCAACCGACTGAGCCACCCAGGTGCCCCTATTGGCTATTTTTAAAATAAATTTATCGTCCACTCTAGTAGAAATCTATAATTCTAGAATTGTAGAGGGTCACTGATGGGAAAATACAGTTTTCACAAGGTTATGCTAAACAATTTCAGTGTCCAATTAGTTGGAAAATTAATAAAATGGTCATGATTCTGCCATGTCACACTTCAGAATCAGTTGTCTATATCTGCAAAATAACTTACTGAGATTTTGGTTGGGATTGTGTTGAATCCATAGATCAAGTTGGTAAGAACTGGCATCTTCACAATATTGAATCTTCCTATCCATAGCCATAGAATATCTCTCTATTTATTTCTTTGAGATCTTTCATCAGAGTTTTATACTTTTCCTCCTATAGATCTTTTACATATTGTAAGTCTTAAACCTAGGTTTTTCATTATTGGGGAGTGCAATGTAAATGGTAAAGTGTTAATTTCAATTTCACTTGGTCATTTATAACATATAGGTAATTTCCTGTATATTTTTTCTCATTCCTGATCTCAGTGGGAGAGCTTCAAGTTTCTGGCTCTTAAATATGATGTTAACTTTTTATATTTTGTTGATGTTCTTTATCAAGTTGAGGGAGATCATTTCTGTTCCTAGTTTGCTGAGAGTTATTATCATGAATGGGTGTTTAATTTTTGTCAAATTGTTTTTCTACATCAACTGATATAATCACGTGATTTTTCTATTTTTGCCTGTTAATGTGATAGATAGCATTAATTGATTTTCACATGTTAAACCAGCCTTGCATACCGGAAACAAATCTCTTTTTTATGGTATAAAATTCTTTTTATACAATATTGGATTCAATTTCTTAATATTTTGTTGAGGATTTTCATGAAGGCTCTTGGTCTATAATTTTCTTGTGTTTTTATCTTGTTCTGGTGTTAATTCTGACTTCACAGGATGTGTTGACATGTGCTCACTTCTTTTTTCTGGGAGAAATTGTGAAGACTTAGTATCATTACTTAAGTATTTGGTATAATTTACTGGTGAATCTATCTAAGCCTACTTTCTGTTTTGGGAAGTTATTAATTAACAGTTCAATTTCTGTATTAGATAGGCCTATTTGTATTGTCTATTTCTTCTTGTCTGATTTTGGCAGATTGTATCTTTCAAGGAATTGGTCTACTTCATCTAGGGCACAGAGTTATTAATATTACTTTATTGTCCTTTTATTGTCCATGGTATCCATAGTGATGTCTTCTCTTTCATTTGTGATACTGGTATTTTGTGTCTTCTCTTTTCTTAGCCTGGCTTATCCATTTTATTGATCTTTAAAAAGAACTTTTTTGCTTTTGTTCATTTTTCTCTATTGAGTTTCCATTTTCAGTTTTATTGACTTCTAATTTTTATTATTTCTTTTCTTCTTATTTTGGACTTAATTTGCTCTTCTTTTTCTTGTTCTTTTAGTGGAAACTTAGATTATTAATATATCCTTCTTCTCAAATGTATTCGTTCACTGCTATGAATTTCCCTCTATGTACTGCACCCCACAAATTTTGATAAGTTGTATTTTAATTTTCATTTAATTCAAAATATTTTATTTTTAAAAATTTTTTAAATATTTATTTATTTCTGAGAGATAGAGACAAGTGTGAGCGGGAGAGGGACAGAAAGAGGGAGACACAGAATCAGAAGCAGGCTCCAGGCTCTGAGCTTTTAGCACAGAGCCTGACACGGGGCTAGAACCCACGAACTGTGAGATCATGACCTGAGCTGAAGTCAGATGCTTAACTGAGTAAGCCACCCAGGTGCCCCTTAATTCAAAATATTTTAAAATTTCTCTTGATATTTCTTCTTTGACCCATATGTTTAATCTCCAAGTGCTTTAGGTTTTTCTGCTCTCTTGACTACTAGTTCAATACCATATGGTCTGAGAGAAGACAGTGTATAATTTCTATTCTTCTAAACTTAAGAGGTGTTTTATGACTCATAATATAGTCCATCTTAGTGAATGTTCTATTTGAGCTTGAGAAGAATGTGTATTCTGCTGTTGGTGGATGAAGTAGTCTATACATGTCAATTATATCCAGTTGACTTATGGTGCTCTTGAGTTTAGCTATGTTACTAATGATTTTCTGCTTGCTGGATCAGTCCATTTTTGATGGAGGGGTATTAAAGTCGCCAACTATGGTAATGGATTCATCTATTTCTTCTTATATTTCTATCGTTTTCTGCCTGGCATATGTTGATGTTGTGTTGTCAGACATATACACATTAATGGTTATTAGATCTTTGCCACAGACTGTGAGTCTGGAGTTCTCTCTTGTGCAGCAAGAAAGCAGATGCAGAATTGAATACAAGAGAGGTTAATGTCCAGGATGAGACAAGAGCCCTGAACAGAGGTTTTGTCTCCATATCTATTGAGCTCACAAGATATTACCCATGTGGTGAATGTACAGAAAACAAGATCTTACACACATTAACGTGGAGAAAAGAATCATACAGTAATCATTAACTTGTGTGTGTAAGCAAAGGGTCTGGTGGTGGGGGGGCAAGTGGAGTTTGTGATCAAAGTACAATAGTAAATTAGTATCAGATGGAAAGTACTTGTCATCTCATTGTAATATCTCTGTAGCTAACCCTGGGCACTTTTGCCCCATGGTGGCGGCTTTCCACCGTAAGCTTTTTTCTAACCTATTAATGTAAGTAGAACCTATTTCCCCATAGTTCCCCCTTTTTTTTGTTTTTCTTTAAGTTTACATGTGAGGACCGTCATGATGAGCTTCTAATCCTTCTTTTGCTGTCAGGTAGTTTGGAGGATGATCCTGCAAAAGCAGAAAATGAGACACAGTAAAAGTATTCCATTTCCTAGAGTTATCCAGAATTTGAGATGGGCATTAGCCAATAGAGAGATGGTTAAACTCTTTCCAAAAGGACCATGAGTCAGCCCATTAATACCTTAGTTCTTTGGAGTATCATAGTTGCTGGTGTAATGTTACATCTAAATTTTCTATCACAGGGCAGCTTAGAATGGAGGACTGGACCATAAATTGATTAAGTACATGTGCAGTTTGATAGTGTGGTGAAGACTAATTCCAGCAATGGTAGCAGAGGTCATAATGCTTACCATGGCTAGGATCCCCGTGATTAAGAAGCCTATGAATCACCTTTGCCTGGTTAATGAATACCGGTGATAGAGACCATGGCTATCAGATACAAATCAGGGGTTTATGCATTACCATTGTGTTGTAAGAGGACACAGGCCTGGTTAGACAGGCATTTAAGGCTTCCCCAGGTTACATGAGGGGTAAGGACTTACCTTTGTTGAGTGGCTTCAGGATGCAGAGTCAATGAAGAGGCTTCTTCCATCTTGAAAAATGGGAGCAGTGGTCACTCAGTCAGAGTCATTCTCTAGAAGTCTTGGTTGATTGCAAGATATTCTGGGGTCTCCACCATGCCATGGTAATGCCTTCACCAACTGAGAGGGGATCCACAGAGGTCAGGAATCTGAAAGAACACAGGCATACCCTGAACCCCAGATGAGAAGTTTGAACCAGGAGCATAGAATGAGAGGGTTTTATCTGATTTTAAAGAATGTAGCTCAGTTGCGGTTAGTCCTTGATGGTCAAGATTTACAAACTTGAGTGTGATCATAGTGTGATTGAGGAAAAATTGAGGTTGTAATATAGATAGTCATGGGTAATTCCCCCTTTTTTGTTTTTTTAACATATTTTTAAGTTTATTATGTGTTTGTTCTACAATTGTTTGGCCTTGTAGAAATTTAATTTTATCTGCTATTTCCTTCTGCCTTTGTTTCCCACATCATTCACCCCCTGAACAATTTTGACCCTTAAAATATTGAAGGTTACTGAGGGTGGATGGTCTTCTATAACTTCTTCCTGCTGAATAGGGGCATAGAAATGTCCCTGCCTATGGGTAAACATTGCTCAGTTGGGGTAGGTATAGGGGAGTCATGAAAGAGAAAGAGTTCAGGGGAAATGGAACCTCCTTGAGTAGAAAGGATTATCTGTCTACTAGAAGTTACAGTGGTGAAGAAGCCCAACAAGAGTCACAAAACTATGACAAAAAGGCTCATGATTAAAAGATCTAATGCAATTGACAAAGAAATTCAGTTATTTCTGTGGCCCATAACATTTCAATAATCAGAATATCAAGTTGATGACCTTATACCAAAAAATATTAAAACTAGGAATTGCATATAATCTCTAGAATAGTTATAGCATTTACTCAAATGTAACCTAAGGCTTATTATTTGTTTGACAGCACTTCCAGAATAATTTAACATACCAAAGAAGCCTAATTGGTCAAAAAGACTTCATTTACAATTTAAACCTTGGGAAATTTGTTAAAAAAAGAAAAAAACAAAAACCTCAGAAAGTTATAAAGCACAAAACATTTTTGCCATCAGACCCAAATATCCTTAGTTTGTCTGCAATAAGAAACCCAAAACAGATAAGCCTTGTTTAGTAATCAATGCTTTAGCATCCCATCCTATTTAGAAAAGGCCTAGGTGTCCAATGAATTCAATCCAAATTTATCATGCAAGCAAAAAAGATTTTTTTAATGTTTGTTTATTTTTGAGAGAGACAGAGCATGAATGGGAGAGGGGCAGAGAGAGAGGGAGACACAGAATTCAAAGCAGGCTCCAGGCTCTCAGCTGTCAACACAGAGCCCAATGCAGGACTTGAACCCACTGATGGTGATATCATAACCTGAGCCAAAGTCAGTAGCTTAACCGACTGAGCCACTCAGGCACCCCAAATGCAAGAAAAACTTTTTAGGTTACTAAAGCCTTTGAAAGCTATCTAACAATTACCCATGAAAACTATGAGACAATGTTAACCATTACTTTAAGTCATAACATGAGCTTATTTGACCTTTGATAAACAGGTCTATTTCAAACCAACAAACTTATGTTTGTGTCCACATAAGACAATTTTTTCCCCATGGTTATTTTTACCTGAAACGCTGGTGGGAAATCTGAAGTGGGTGGTCTTTGCTTCTTGACATTTCAGAGACAATGTTTAAGGGTTGGGAAAAGGTTTATACAGCTAATAATATGGCTTGCAGTTCTGAATGTTGGGTAGAGCTCAGTCCAGTGTCTAATATATGTTCTCAGTTTTTTTTTCCAATTTTCCAAAGGCAAGAAGCCTTGTGAGTTTTCCCCGAGGTGTCTGTAAACACTGTAAGGACATTCTTAATAAGTTGTAGCATTGGGGTAAGGATGTTGTCAGAGGGAATCTTTTGTTCTTTTAAAAGATTACATTTTTCCAAATGACAAAGTGGGGAGTCGGCATTCTCTGAATGTAGGGGTGTCAAAGGGGCTGGCTGACAATAAGGAGGCTTAGGTTCCTTGGAAACTTTTTTATTTACTTTGGGTGGGTATCTTCATAAACATCATTGGTACTCAGGAGGAGAATGGCCATACAGACAACAGATCATGTTAAGAATGGCCTCCGGCAGAACATTGGTGCCTTCCATCTGACGTGCTGTTAGTGGTTTACCTATTCATTCTCAAATGTCTGGGTCGAAGGTTCCTTGCTCCAGAAACCAAGGGCAGTGTTGCTGGGTAATCATTAATAAGGAGTAATCATTTTAAGAAGTGCTATATGAATGTAATGTTTCTGCTCTAGGGATAGGGAGTCTCACATAACGATTCTCTCAAAAGTTTTGAGGCAGGGAGCCCTAACATAGTTTCGCTTTTCTCTTACCTCATCGGGAGAGATTGTCGTCCAGTGCACTTTTTCTGTTTAGAACTCTAGTTGTTTCGTGACACTCTGTAGTCCTTGAGTTTTGTTGGCTTATTAGCCACATCGGCTTCTAGTCACATGGGCTTTGTAGCCTGTTGGTTTCTAATCAGGTCCCCTTCTAATCATGTCCCCTTTTGTTACTTCAACTTCTTAGTCATGTCGGCTTTTGTTCTAATCATGTCACCTTCTATCATGTCAGCTTTTCCTCTAATCATGTTAGCTTCACATTGTCTTCTATCATGTTGGGGTCACCATCTGTTGCAGACTATGAGTCTGGAGTTCTCTCTTGTCCAACAAGAGAGCAGATGCAGGGTTGAATACGAGAGAGGCTAATGTCTGGGAGGAGACAAGAGCCCCTAGCAGGGGTTTCATCTCCGTATTTATTGGGCTCACAAGATATTACCCATGTGGTGAACGTGAAGAAAACGAGATCTTACACACATGAACATGGAGAAAACACTCAGACATTAGTCATTAACTTCTGTGTATAAGCAAAGGGTCTGGAGGGGGGCAAGTGGGGTTTGTGATCAAAGTACAATAGTATAATGGCATCATATAGAATGTACTTGTGATCCCATTACAATATCTTGCTACCTAACCTTGGGCACTTTTCACCCCATGGTGGTGACTTTCCACCCTAAACTTTTTTTCTAACCTATTTATGTAAGTAGAACCTATTTCCCCACAGATCTTCATGGAGACTCCTTCATCATTAAGTAATGGCCCCTCTTTTTTCCCTGATACCCTTGCCCTGGAAGTCTGCTCTGTCTGTAATTAATAAAGCTACCCTCACATTCTTTAGAGTAACGTTAGTATGGTTTATCTTTCTCCATCGCTTTATTTTTAATCTACATGTGTCTTTATAATTACAGCCCATTTCTGGCAACCTGTAGTTGCATCTTGTTTTTCTGATAGTCTCTTTCTATTAGTGTATTTAGTTCTCTGATGTGTAAAGTGATTACTGTTGTATTTGGATTGATACCTACCATGTCTGTTACTGTTTTCTGTTTGTTTTACTTGTTCCTCATTTCTATTTTTTTTTTTTTTTGGAAGTTTCTGTTGTCATTTCCTCAAGCTCAAAGATTCTTTCCTCAGTCATGTCCAGTCTAGTAATGAGCTCATCAATGACATTCATTTCTGTTACAGTGTTTTCTTTTTTCTAACATTTCTTCTTGATTCTTTCTCAGAATTTCCATCTCTGTACTTTCATTATCCTTCTGTTCTTGCATGTTGTACACTTCTTCCATTAATGCCCTTAGCATAATAGCCATAGTTTTTAAAATTCTTGGTCTGTTAATTCCAGCATTCGTACCTTATCTGACTCTGGCTCTAATGCTTGCTAGCGTTCTTCAAAGTGTGCTTTTTGCCTTTTAGTATGTCTTGTAATTTTTTTGTTTGAAGGTAGACATGATACAATAAGTAAAAGGAACCATGGTAAATAGCCCTTTAGTAATGTAGTGGTAAGGTATAGGAGGAAATACTGTGATTAGGTCTCAGTCTCTTGGTGAGCCTCTATCCTTGGACTATGAACTTTATTGGTGCTTCTCAGTTTTGCTTCCATCGCTACCCTTTAGGTGGGATAGGATGGCTAGAAGGAGCTGGAGATATTTCCCTTCTTCCAGTTGAAAAGTTGGAACTAGGTATAGTTAGACGTTTGCATTCCCCTAGGTCAGTGAGGTTCTATTAATACTCCAGCAGTTTAGGCAGTGGTAAAACAGTTTCTCCTTAAACCAGGCCTTTTTGAAAGAGAATATTGTGCTATATTTCAGAGTGGTTCCTTTTTTCCTTTCACTGCTAGAAGCATGATATTTTTTCTTTGATATTCACTTTGAGGACATGGTAGAGAACCTAGAGGAAAATTTACAAAAGTATGAGCTGTCCCAACCCCCATGACTGCGTCCTTCTGGAGTTTTATCTCCTAGGCTTGTTCACACTGAGCCTCCTGTAATTTGCCAGTTATAGTTCAGATTTTCCTGTTACAGTACCGGTTCCTGCAGAGGTTTCTGCTCCATTAAGTTGTTATTTTCTGTGTCTGCCTGTCTGTCTCTCTAGTTTTATGGTATCAATCTGCCTTGTGACCTTTTTTGACAGATCTGTGAAGAATTGTTAATTTTTCAGTTCATCTTTTTACTTGTTAGGACAGATTGACAACTTCTAAGCTACCTATATGCCAGGCCAGAAATCAGAAGTCCTCACAATGTTATTTTTTTTTAAGCTTACACTATATAAAATTCAATTAAAAACTCCCAAATTGTTTGAAATTGAAAAAGCAAGCAAGACATAGTCATTTATTAGCTGGAGGTCAGAAATCAAGACTAGAAATTTAAATTTTTAAGATCTGTTTTAAGATAATTAGAAGTCTGGTTCTGTATATTTCTCATATAGTATAAGCCACTAAGACAGAATGAGTGGTTTGAGTATTTCTCAGAAAACAACTGAACCTGTCCTTAATTATACTCCATTGTAATTTTCTGTCAGGAGTCATTAAAGAGATTTACTATGTCTTTTGTTCAACCAGATTTTGAAAACACAATTTTCTCAAGAAGTTATACATGAAATCATGGACGCTTATGAAAGTGGTACCTTATAAAGTAAATGTCTTTCACCTCCTGGGTCAGATGGTTCTCCTTGGAAAAGGCTAGCATTGCTATCTTGGATATTAATTGTCATGTTGGAGACAGGTAGTGTCTGTGGACTGTCAGTGACATTCTGCTATGTAAGAGAATCTGGAAAAGTTACAATTTAAAAGATGTTAGACTAAGTTTAGTAGTCAGCTTCTTCAGTATGTGATGATATTTTCTGCCATACTCTCATCCATTCCATTTCCCACCCTGGACTTTGTTAACTAAGTCCCTCTTGATCCCTGGTTACTTTTCACTTCTACTTGAGACACCCCAAATTGGCAGGTACTGCTATTGGCTTGCAGTTAATTTTCCCTCTACGTTTGGTACGTTAGACATTCTCTGCAAATAGATTTGCTATTACAATACATTCATCCAATGACTAGAATACTTACTGGGTGTGAATTATATACCAAACACTTTGCTGAATATTAGGGATAAAACCATGAATAAGACGTAGTCCCTGTCCGGTAGGAGCTTAGAGCTGGATTGGGGAAAAGGACAGTAAACTATGCTGTGCCCTTAGACAGGGTGGGCTTGTGGGAAGGAACCGTGCCCAATGAGTGCAGAGGTGAAAGCACAGAGGAGGAGATTATTCTGAGATTTAAAGGATAAGTAGAATTTAGTCACAGATTCTAACTCCTCCCTGCAGTGACCAGAGGAACAACATGTGCAACATCTCAAAAGAGACTGTGCACAATTCTAGTGTGGATTAGCCATTAAGTTTTTTAGGGGGAAAAGAGGAGGACCATGAGGTTATGAGACTGCAGAAGCAGGCAGTAGCCAACTCTCAAAGCTTCTTAGTTTATCATTTCTTGAACTGAAACCTGAAATGAACTAAAACCTAATGTTGAAAAGGAGAATTAAGGGAAATGATGTAATGAGATAGGAGTTTAGTAAAATTATTCCATGTACAAGTTGAGGAACATACTGGCATCCTAATGTGAGATACTAGTTTCTGGAGTTAAGCAGTGCATTGGGAATAAAGAAAAGTGGAAAAGCTTTGAGAGTAATTTAAGAGGTAGAAGTAATAGATCTGATGATTAATTGAACCTGGAACTCTTGTTGAAGCCTCCTGTCTGTTGAGAACATTCCATTTCTAAAATAACTACAATAATCTGATTAGAGGAAAAAAAAATTTTATCTCCTTAATGCTTTGACTAGCTAATTGATAGCTGTGTAATTGAGAACAATTAGAACAATGACATTTTGTTAATAGACAGTTAGCAGACTCAGAAATAGCTACCAGGTCAGTGTTTTGGAATTTTGACTATGTGAATAAAATAAGTAAAACATCTAAAAATATGTGGCTTGGCAAACAAGAAGACTTTGAAAAAAGGTCTCTCCTAACTAAAGCAAAGATGTAAGCAGTGCTAAAACATAGTTGGCACTTAATTCAAGTCATTTATTCAACAAGTATTTATTATTTGACACTTTAAGTAAATAAAAAAAATTGAAGCAATAATTGAGGTAACATCAATTTAAATTGCCCATACTCACTCTTGATGTATACCTACATAATATAAACTCCTGTTGTGTGGTATGTGTCTGTTATGTGAAGGGATGAGGGCAAATATCCAACTCAATGGAGTTATTCTTTTCCAGTCATCTGGATAAAACTTGTGAAAATTGCTGGTTTGCTAATCTATTTGATTTAGATAGATCAAACTAAAATATTTAAAATATTAAAAAAGGTTACTTATGATTTAGAAATCATTTTGTGGGTAATATATGACCAATAATATAATTCCAGTATAAGTCACTATGTAAACATTAAGTTTCTTTTCTTATGTGTATCTGCCACTCGTTCAGCCTACCTGCCTCCCTATTTACCCATTAGTCTCTCTAGCCATCCTGCAAGCCATTTGTGTGTATGTGTGTTTGTGATTTATGTGTGTTGTATGTGTTGGTGGGGCTATAACTTTGCCAAGATTTTGGCAGAGAAGAATAATTGTTTTAAAGGAAGATGTTTTGTTTTGAAAAATACTTGGGAAATAAATAGAAGTCTGATATTTCATAAATGTTTTTGAATTTTATGTTTTGAATTCCAAGTCAGTAATCTGACATCAATCAGGACTTTTATTAAACCCTCAAGAAAAAGTTTTCAATATAAAATTTTAAATAAAATTATAATTTATGCATTTGTTCATTTTTCTTCTCTGTTCTTTTATTGTAGTGATACATGTCTATGATAAAGGTTTTTATACAGAACATTTACCATCTTGAATTATGATATTTCCATTAACTTCTGCAGTAATTTTTTTATATATCTTGCTAAAAGTAAGATAGGGAATCAGATCTTAATATATTTTTTATTTAACTTTTAAAATGTTTATTTATTTTTGAGAGAGAGAAAAAGAGTGTGAGCAGAGGAGGGGCAGAGAGAGAGGGAGACAGAATTGGAAGTGGGCTCCAGGCTCTGAGCTGTCAGCAGACACCCCAATGTGGGGCTTGACCTCAGGAACCATGAGATCATGACCTGAAATGAAGTCGGACACTTAACTGACTGAGCCACCCAGATGCCCCTTAGTAATGTTTTCATTTAAAGGGAGATTTATTCTTCCTTTTAAAGAACATAACATTTTTATCCATACCTGATATATTTATGTTTACTGGCTTGATGCTGTCCTTGACAAGAAATCAAATCAATTTACTACTAAGTTAACCTCTGTTCTACATCAGACAGGTCTGTATTTATTTGTTTTCCCAGGGTCTTGCTTAGTTTCTGGAACTAGAAGGTACTTAGTAATAACTTATCCTCAGGATTCTGAATTCATTTATTCATTCATGTAGTCATACAACAAATAAATTTAGTATTTATTATATAGTTGGTACAGTGCTCATCCCTGGGACCACGGTGAGTTCTGTTTTGTCCCTCTCTTTAAGGCATTTGAAGTTTTTTTTAGATATTCATTAACCATGCATATATTCAAAATACTATAAAGGTGATTTAGATCCACCAGATTAGTGATTTCCTACTACCCTTCTATGTCTCCTTTTTTAGTTTTTTTCAGCTCCTAGATATCTAAACATAGGAATGACCCAAGGGGTTGGTGCTCGGGCATCTTCTATTTTCAGTTTATTATCCCTTCCTAAGGATCTCATCCAGTACTCTGGCTTTAAATTCCATCTATAAACTAATGCCACCCAAATTTATCACTGCAGCTCAGACTTCTACCTGAATTCCAGGCTTGGATATTCTGTTGCCTACTTACCATCTCCACTTGGATATCTAATTGGTATTTCAAATTTAAAATATCTAAAACTCAGGACTCATCTCTCTATAGCAAAACTTGCTCCTATCCATGGCAACACCATCTTTCCACTTGTTCATGTCAAACACCTTGGAGTAATTATTAACTCTTTTTCCCACATCCTACATCTGATTGATCAGTAAGTCCTGTTAATTTTAAAATATATTCAGAATTTTGTAACTTATCACCATGTCTGCAGCACCACCTTGGCCCAAACCACTGTCCCTTCTGGCCTCGGTCACTGTTAAAACATCCTGACTAGTCTCCGGGTTTCTTCCCTCACCTCTCTGTATCTACTCTGAATACAGCAGCCACAAAGATATCCTGTCAAAATCCAAGAGCATGTTACTCCTCTTCTCTGAGTACTCCATTGTGTCACTGTTATTACCTTCCTCCCGTCTACCTCAGCTCTAGCCACACTGCCTTCCTCATAGCCTGGAACAAGCTAGGCATTTAGGCTGAGTTTTCATAACCCTGAAACATGCCTGGCTTACCTGTCACTCCCTTCAGGGCTTGGCTCACAGGTCATCTTCTCAAGAAGGCTTTCCTGGGTACCCATCTATAAGTTGCCATTCTTTCTTCATCAACTGTTTCTATCTCTTTCTTGGCCTCCCCCTCCTTGACCCTTATCACTACTAATCTAGGATAAATTAAATTTAATGTATTTGATTATCTACATCACCCACCAGAATGTAAGCTCCCTGAATGCTGGGATTTTTTTTTCTTTTTTTCAATTTTTTATCCCCAGTGCCTAGAAAACTGCTTGCACATAGTAGGCATTCAGTGTATATATTCAATATATATGTATGAGCACACACACGTGTATATATAACATAACTGCATATGAGGAAGCTTTTGGAAAGAACACACAATTGTTTTGTAAAGAGTTTGGAGTGTGAAGTGTATATTTTAGGTCTTCTTTCATTTATTACTTTGGGTACATATGGAGCCACAATGCCAGCTATTTGGAAGTCCAGTTGTCTAATTACTAATTATCATGCGCAGAATCATAGAAATATATTTTTCGTCAAAACTAAAAATGAACATTTGGTTTAGCCAAGTGTCTATTTTGGAGCAAAATGTGACATTATGAATGCACATTTTAAGAAATGTGAAGTAGCTCTGCCTGTATGGTCAAAATAGATGTAATGTTCTCAAACGTGATCATTATAATGTACTTAGATACAAATACTGATTTTTCTTTATTGTTATAGATAGTTAATTAATTGATATTTACCATTGACATTAACTTTTTCTTAGGGACATTTTGGTTACTTATTTTTAGCCAGTAAGCAGGGTAGGATATTCCATTACCCTGGGAGCCTGATGCTCATGACTAATTATTCAGGCAATTGAAGTCATTCTTCTCATTCTCTTTCTCAAACCCAAAAGGTGCCAAGATTGAAACATGCAATGTATACATGGCCTAATATATTTCTTTAGTGGTTACATTCGTCATTGGAGTCTCGGGAAAGAAAGACTCTTTTGTTTTCTTTTTTAATCTCTTATTTTGGAATTTGAAAACTATTCAACCCTTTCCAGATATGTTGACCCAACTGGGGCATTTTCATAGGCACTAAGAAACCCTTTCTGCCTGTTTTTACTGGAACAAAGAAACCACTGATCTGGGTGAAGGACATCATCAGATTTTGGTTTCTTGTCCTAGCTATTAGTGATGATATGGACTTTTCCTAAGGACATGCCTAGCTGACAGTCTTAAAACCCAAAGCACTTGGAAACTGAATAGAAGTGAAATGGTAAATAGATAAGGCATAGTGCCTTAGGGCAGTTACAATATTTAGACCCTTATAATTAATGCCTGGAGTTTGGAAAAACTTTATCAGCAATAGTGACTGATACCCTAGAGCATAAAGAAAGCTTTCTTTATATGCTCAGACTTAAAGCCTTGTTTCTGTAACTTTGTTCTTCAGTGTGAATTATTTCTCTTATTGACCACCTAAACATGGGTGTTGTCCGATTATTTAGGTAATCTCTTTATTTAAAGAAAACAGAGAGGGATTTAAAAAAAAAATACCATACTCTTTGTTTTGACTGTTGCAATGTAGAGAGTTTGGGGTACTATGATGTTGACTTGGTCTCTGAGTAGAAGCATGAATATGTATGAAATAAAGTTACTGACTATGAGTAAAACCCAAGAATAAAAAGACATTTATATTATTTATAACTTATTTATATTATTAGAAAAGCATTTGGTTTTCGCAAAGGAATATCTGTCTCTAATCAGAGGTAAAAATTTGTTAAGTACTATGAACCTCCCTTCCCAAACCAAGACAAGCATATTATGACTTAATGTCTCATTTGTGCTGCACAGTATCTCTATGAGGTATATAGTAGTATTTAACTTCTCTTTACGGATAAGGAAATTGAGGCAAGAGAGCTTACTTGCTTTCTCCAATGTCACAGCATAAGTGACTATGCTAGGACTTAGATTTTCCTGACACTGAAGACAGTGCTACAAACCACAACGAAATATTGCCTTATATTTACATGGTAGAGTACCATATACTTGCATTTGGTTTTGAATGATTTGTTTTTTCTTTTCCACCTTTAGTCCAACTGTAGATGTAGGACTTTCTGAATCCCATTACTTTTTAGTCTACTTTTGGCATCCCTACCCCACTTCTTAAGCCTACTCTTAACTGCATTCCCTGAACATGGGGCTGAATACCAAATTTATCCCTCTCTTATACTATAACTAGCACATTTTCATAGAAAAAAAGGCTTTTCTGTAAATGAGACATTACAACCCTCAGTCAGTAGTATTGGAGATGGCTCATTGGTTGAATACAGATAAAACCTCTAGATTTATGAAAGTTGGGCCTATTTGAACTAAATCCAAATGTGCATAATCCCAGGGTATTTAGGAAAATGGAGATTGAGTTGAGCCTCACATCCTGGGTGGTTCTGTTGAGAGAAGTGGGAACAAAACCTTTGGAGATAGCTAGAATCACCTGGTAGAATCACCTAGTAGATAGATACGAGTTTTGCTGGAAAGTGGTGGCAATAACATGTAAAAGTCAATGTATCCTTCAGGACTCTTTATGTTGCAAGGGACAGAAGTCCAAAACCAGCCAAAAAGTTAACTTATTTCCTCAAATAAATGAAAAGTTCATGGGTAGATTGGTCTCAAATGTGCTCAAAAGTGGCCCAGGTTCAGTTGACTCCGTGTGCTCTTTTCTGGTTTATTGTCAGGCACATTCTCCAAACATGGTGGCTCCAAACACTTCCAGGCTTACATTTTTCTTATGACAATAACTCCCATGCAAAAAAAGCCTCTTTTTCTAGGTAATTTCAATAGTTGTACCAAAATGGAGTTGTATTTTCCATCCCTAAACCAATTATTCTGACCAAGGGAATTACACAGTAGCCTTTGGGGATGAAAATGGATGGTAGTCAAGACAGTTTACTGAAAAAAAAAGGGGGGGGGGATGCGCAGCTCTAAGAAGAGAAATAAATGCCAGGTAGGTGAAAAACAACAGAGGTCTACTACAGGCAGGAAAAAAAAAGAAAAAAAAAAGAGGTAGATGGGAATCAAGCCAAAGGAAAAGTAGAAGAGAAGCAAAGGCGAGAAGCCAGTAGTCTAGGAGAATAGAAGCAAGTCTTGTTATTATGCTAGTAACATTGTCTTCTTAAACACAATTACCTCCACTTTAGTACTGGAGGTAATATTTCAAAGTTATCGACATAACAGGAGCTAAATAGTTTTTAATTGCTTTTATTTTTTAAGCATAAAGGTCTATATGCTTATCTATACTGGAAATTTAAAATCTTGCATATTTAATTCACTCATCATCAGATAAACTCAGATGACTCTGCTTAATGAGGTTTTTCTCTAGCATGTGGCTCTCTTATTCAAAATGTCAAAAAGAATATAGATAAATAAGGTAGCATAAAATTTTATTAAATTAGATAATACTTGTGAATTACCTGTGTATGTTATACATGTTTTAATCATATACAAAGAGTATATATGTATGTATATGTATAAAATTATACATATATGTGTAAATGTGTATGTATGCATATGTGCATATACACACACGTGAGGCTAGGAAGGGATATTCTATGAGGCTTAGGGAAAAAAATCATTTCATAGAACTTCAACTTCAAGACTGAAATTTCTTATGTAGCTTATGCAAAAATATTGTTGTAAATTTTTTTATTACTCAGTTTCTAAATTTGAAATTCAGGTAGTACCTGTTCTTATTTTATCTATAGACATTTAATTGAACAAATAGGTCGAATTCCTAACTTATTTTATTGCCTTGCTTCACATGAAAAAGTTACGGAGGCTATTGATTAAGGAATTGAAAAAAATGTTTAACAGTTACTAAAAATAAACTGTGAAGTCCTTAGTTACTGTTTGGTTCAAAGCGAGATGATGAGAAAGAACAGCAATCCAGTGTGGAATACACATCAACAGCAGGAGAATGACTCAGCTGCCGGTCCCAGCTTCAATAAGTATCTGTAAATAGTTGAGTGAGCCCATCACTGGTTTTAATGGGTCATTAGGCAAAAATGGGTAAATAAGTGGAGGACATTTAAAAAAAAAAAAATGGATAGGGATCATGAATACTTTTTTATCCAGCATTTTTCTGCTTTTCTTTGGTAACCATTGTAATTTAACCATGGGACCACCTATTCTTTCCCATTATGTATCATCCCATGGATCTGTCCTTGAAAGTGTCCCATCCTCCCTTATCTAAGGGGTAGGCACATGACTTGAGCCAGACCTGTCAGGTGCTCCCCCTTCTCTCTGGAATTTGAAACCTGAACCAAGTAACTGGAAGATGGGATATGGTAGGAGTGGACTCATGGTGGGGTGCCTGGAAGATCCCCAGTAGTTCCTCTGGCCTGGAGATGGAAAGCTTCTGAGCCTGCTGCTTCAGGCCTCCCTCTGACTCTGTGTGCTATCCCACGTCCTGCCAATAAACTCTTGTTCATCCTATATAAGCCAGCGCTGGTTTCTGTGGCTTTCAAAGCAAAGAACCCTAGGTGAAGCAGAAGAAAAAGTAAGGGGAAGAAGACATAAGAACAGAAATAAAAAGGAAAGAAGATAATAAGTAATTGAGGAAAGAGAAGAGGATCCACACCAGAGCCTGTCAGCCTTTCATCTTTTTTCAAGAAATAATGTATTTACCTCCAGCTCTGTTCATATTCTATCAGCCAGAGAGTGAGGTGGTGAGGCACAGGACTGTCTTGAGCCCTGAAACTCACTTGCTTAGATTTGACCCCCCAACTCTGCCAATTACTTCCTTTCTGGCTTTGAACAATTTGCTTAACCTTGTAGGGTCTCAGTTTCTTCAGTTGTTAAACAAAAATAACAGTACCATATAACTTCTAAGATTGCTGTGACAATCAAATGATTTAGTTGACGTAAAACTTAGGGAACAATGCTTGACATAGAGTAAACACTTAACAGGTGTTACCTGTGATTATAAATCTGAGCTCTGTGTAGAAAGAAAAAAATAGTTTCTATTCTGTCTACCTCATTTGTACCTCATTTGTGTTAGTAAACATTTATTGAGCGCCTAATGTGTGATGTTACTGTACTAGGTGCTTTAGAGAGTACAAAGATGAAGGCACTGTTTCTGCCATCAAATTGCTCACAGTATGATTTTGGTGGTTGATACACTTAACAATGCAAGACAGAAAGATGCTGTGAGAAATGTGGAAAATATACTCAGGGAGTTTAGAGAAAAGAGTTTTTTTCCAAGTATGTGTAAGTTTTAACACATAGAATAGGAGTCATCAGTTTGAGCAAAAGTGGGAATTGAAGTATATTTTGTTTGAATGACAGTAAGTAACCTGGTTTGGCTGAAGGTATCTCTTACCCTCTTCACCTGGAGTCAAGAGGAGGCCTGCCAACAAAGACCTGCCTCTCCTGTGTTTTTATCACCATCATCAGGGATGAAGAGGGAGACCAGGAACCTTGTCTCCCCCTAATGCCCCACATCTTACAACTCACAGAGCCTTGGTGCTTTGAATCCACTTAAACTCACTTCATTATGCCCTTCTTTAGCCCTGCTTTTGATCACCTCAAGAGCCCCCAGATTCCCAGGTCACTCTGCATTTCTCATGTTCTATTCCCCAGAAACTTTTGTACATACAGCCTTACTGTACTCTGATGCTGAGAGCATGAAATCCCAGAAGACACATTCCATTGAGCTATGAAAGACCTCAGCAACTCTTAACCCACATTCTATAGATAAGGAACTCCTTTCTGTTGACAATGAAAAGAGATTGCTGGAAATACTTGAGATATCCACAGACAATTCTTAAATTATATTGGATTTTATAATGTGAATACAAGAATGAGATTTCTCCACATCCCAGCTAATGATTAAGCTTTACCTAATAATAGTTTAGATTGTTCAGGTCTGTAAAGGCATGTGTAGCATTTACCGTCAGAGCAATGGTGGCCCTGATTCAAGTATTTCAGGCATTTCAGTCTCTCTCCACTGTGCACAGAGCCAGTGGGGGATTAGTCCACAATGGGAATAAAATACACACTCAGGTGAGGTAAATCTATATGTACAAATCTACATTCTATAACACATGTAGTTGGTAATATGAACTGTGTCTTTGTAAATACATTTTGGTTGTACCATTGTCTTACATAAGTTTAGCTGTGGCAAGTAATACTGGAAATTTTATTTTCTCCTCAATTGTCCCATTTTAAATATTACGTGCTTTAGTAGCAGTTATCAATTGGATTTTCCCACTGATGACATTGGTTTTGAGCGGTTATCCTGAGGAATCCCAGTGCCTCACCTTTCAGAAGAGTGGAATTTCATAATGTGTAATGATGTCACCCATTTTTACCAGTTGAGTCCAGGTAGCACCCGTAACACTACCACAGTGTATTTGTAAGTAGTATTTCAGTAGGACTTCTAACTTTTTTCCTAGGAAACAATAGTTTTTGTTTCTCCCGAGTGGAGTCTGTTATCATAGAGAGCGATACCAATAGAGATTACTATTTTTGTATGTTAAGTATACCCACATGAAATATATATTAAAAACTTATATATGAGGTTTTTATTCAAAATCTTACCCAACTTGCATTGTTTGTGCCCCATGCAGGCTGTGTTTTAAACAGTACAAAATTAGAATTCACAATCCTAGGAAATTCTTGTCTAAAACCAGTGGTATATCTGAACAAACTGGGTGGACGAGACTCAGGGAGACACTAGATAAAATTTAGCATGGCAGCAATTTAAAATTAGAAGCCCTTGATGAAAGATGAGACCTGTTTTAGGCTTCTTCATGAGCCCCACCTTTTAAAGGCAGGATTTGATTCCGTGGAAGGGAGGTGCAGTCACGGGAGGACAGACTGTCTGCCCTCGTAGGGAGTGCCTATCTTCCTATTTAGTGTGTGATAGTGTTAAATAAAGCCGTGACCTTTGATTATCTCCCAAGCTTTTCTACCTCTCCATTGGCAGAATGCCATGGGATAGTGTATATTTATCAGCAAGCTGTGGTCTAAATTCAGACATTGTCTAAAGCTCATGACAATATAGTGTCTATTGTATGTACTGTATAGACTTTTCATCTGGGAGGCACTCTGTCAATCCCTAGAGATTGGGGAACTTTTATGTGTTTCATGAAGTTCTAGAGTAGAATAGTCTCTTTATTATTTATTTAAATAATAGCCTGAAGTAGGCTGTTAGTAGAAATAGTCTCTTTTCTGTTTTACATATGATTCAATTACTCAAGTCCGAGTAGCAAAATGTACAATTTTTATGTTATTCCTTAAAGACAGATTTTTTGAATGAAAGCTCCTATAGTAGCTTAAAATTTGTTTCTTTAAAGTAGAAGAAAGAGTATCTGAAGTCTATAATTTTGAGAAGTTTTAGGTACAAGTTAATGATGGAAATGTTCTCTGTCTCAATCACCCGTGATGGTTGCATGGCTATATGTGTTTGTCAAAACTCATAGAACTGTGCACTAAAAAGTGAATTTGCTGTATACAAATTGTACCTTCATAAATGCAGGTCAAAGAGATAGCTATACTAAATGGAAGCATGTGTCCTAGATTTAAATGCTCTATTTATTTTATGGTTTATTTACAAATATTCCTTCCTACCCTCATTCTATTCATGGAGAATAGATCCCACCCATACCCCCAAATGAGCCATCCTGCACGTCCCATGATTCTATCCTTCTGGACACAACTTACTGGATTAGGTATGGAGACCTAACTGGAGCTAGGTCAACCTGGATTGGGAACCAAGACACAGACTAAAGTTGTAAGTTCTTAATAGATTTGGGGCCAGAGTCAAAATACACGCTCCAGAAGCCATAGACAAGTGAGAGTTATAGGGCATTTCCAAAACAGCTATGCAGAAGAAGCTAGTATCAAGGAAGGAGGATTGAGCAGGTATGTGGAGAAGCACTGAACAAGAGCCCTTGTATCGTCATAGGAAAAGAGAGGAACATAGTACCCTAATGACTTCAGTTTCTTAGAGGTTTGGCTGAAGCTGAAATCAGTTTCTCTGACTTTCTTCCTCTGTAAATCTTTTATTTAATATAGCCAGTGTGAGTTTTGGTTTTCGTGTTAAAGAGCAGGAATATTATCTAATGACATTTGATGTTCTTCGTCCCAAATTATAGGCAAATACCAATTTTTTTATAGCATCACCTCTTTTATTCCTAAAATACATGGCTTTAGTAGGGAGAAAGAGAAATGGAATCTTACAGAAGTCTGAGCTATTTCTGTTAACTCTATTTTCACCTGGAAATTTCATTTTTAAAAAAATCAGGAACTACCAGAGTAAAAATTTTATACTTTACTTGGTATTTCCTTTTTTCTCCCTTCCTAGAAAATTATTTAGATACAAAAAGGTGAAATAGAATCATAGTGACTGATGTTAGCTCCTTCTAATAAAATTATCTTTTTTGTGAATAAATCATTTTATCACTTTCACACCAAATTTTTGATGACTGGTCTATTTTTAAACTGGCCTTATATCAGATTTAGGAAGAAAGAAGACCTAAGTGGTTGGTACACTCATATCTGGGACCTGATTTGTACAGTTTGCCTTTTTCCATTTCTTCCATAGTTAAAATCAAGAGGCATTTCCTGCTTATTGGAGAAGGGAAGTTTTTTATTTTGTAAGATATGTTTTCTTTTCGGAAATTATTTTTCATTCTTCAAATAAACTCAGTGTTTGAGAATTTGTAATAGTAATTAAATTATCATTTAACAGTGGTAGCAAACTGTAACTTAATGTTGCTTTCTGTGAAAGGCAAGAACATTCCTGTTCAAATTACTCTTCACTACTTTAGAAGATGTGAGTTGACATGAAAATAGCCTTTTAATTCTTCTTCCTAAACTTGTCAGTTAAAAATCTTAGGATTTTTTTTAAAGTATTTAGGAAAAAAATGATGAAAAATATTTGGGTGCATCTTTATACTTTTAAATTCTCTTTTTTAGTTCTATTAAAAACTCCTTTAAAAAGCTTCAGTAAACTTTCTGGCTTAAGATATTGTATCGAAACTATATCATAAAGTGTGTCTCAGGGCACCTGGGTGGCTCAGTCAGTTAAGTGTCCAACTCTTGATTTTGGCTCAGGTCATGATGTTACGTTTTGTGAGTTTGAGCCCTTCATCGCAGAATTCTCTCTCTCCCTCTCTCTCCCTCTCTCTCTGCCCCTCCCCTACTTGTGTATTTGCATTCATTCTCTCTCTCTCTCTCTCTCTCTCTCTCTCTCTCCCTCCCTCAAAATAAATAAATAAGCATTAAAAAAAATCTGTCTCTCCCCCACCCCCGTCCCTGCCACCTAATACCTATCACGTAAGCAAAACTAGCTAAGACTTAAACAAACTATTATGAACCAAATAAGGAATGGGGTGTAGCTTAAAGCAAATACATTCACAAATCTTGTCTCCAGTGTATAAAACAAAACATTCTGAATTGGAACAGAGAGGTGTAGTGTAACTTAGTTCTTAAATGCACTCTGTACTTCTAGAATTTTACCATTGAGTTGACCCAGTCTTGACCATTCTCACAGTTGCTTCACATTAAAAAACAACTTAATAAGAACATAATCAATAAATTAAGAACGCAAAGCCTAGAAGATAAAAGGGATGTCATATACCTGAGGAAACAAATTGAGGACCAAATGAACATCATTATTGAATAAGTGACTGACAAAATATGAAGTAGTTGATAAACACCACTGATTAGCTAATTAGTGACACAGTAAAAGGACTTGTGATAATTATAGTGTATGTGGATGAAAGAGATGAAAATACCATGGTTTTAGAAAATCTAATAGATTGGAACAGAGCTAAAGTTAATTCAGCGTAAGAGTAATTGGGATCCCTGAATAGAAAACCCAAATAAGGAACAGAATATATAACTCAAGAGAACTTCTGTAAAATGAAGGGAGAATTGAATCTGTATATTAAAAGCACAATATGTTCCAGGAAATTTTGAATCAGAATATGAATCTGAGATGTGTCCTAGTTAGGCTGATACACTTGTAAGACGATAGCATTCTTTAGGCATCTAGGCAGCAAGATGCCACTGAAGAAAAGACAGTGTAAAAATTCTCAAATATGGAAAACACTCCCAAAATACAAAATTCACTGGATTCTTATAGGGCAAGGGTGGGACCTAGGGGTTGCAGAGCTGGAAGAACTACTTGAAAAATTGAAATCCAGCCAATCAATCAAAATGAATTCATGAATGAAAAAGACTCTGATAAAAGGTCCAGCTTATAAGCATTTAATCCTCACTGAGATGACATGAATACTCAACAGTGCTGGGAAGTACTGACCATCAACAGAATGTGAATACATAAACCCAGACAAGGTAACGTTTAGAGAGGTGAAGGAGGGAAATTAGAAGGGAATAGAAGAATGCTAATGCCCTTATCTGTCATTAAAAGCAGGGAGTCAGCTGATACCATCTAAATTAAAAAGTAGTTAAAAATTATTCTTGGTTGTTAATTTTTGTTCAGAATTCTCTTTTTTAAAACTTCAGAGTGGTGTTTTTATTTTGAGAGAGAGAGAGAGAGGGAAAGCAGGGAGGAGCAGAGAGAGAATCCCAAGCCGACAGCATGGAGCCTGATGTGGGGCTCGAACTCATGAACTGCGAGATCATGACTGGAGCTGAAACCAAGAGTCGGAAGCCCAACCGACTGAGCCACCCAGGCATCCCATAGAGTCATTTTTAAGATATATGTCTACTAACAATATTTAAGTTAAAATTTGGTTTAATTTTTCTTCTATTAATATCAGATTTAATCAATTTTTTTGTAAATAAGATTAATAACAAAATGAACCCCATTTTAAAAAAAAAATATCTCCTTGTGTTTCTTTCATGTGTACAGCCTTCACACACACTCCTACACACACAACATTTCCAGTTTGTGGATTTGGAGTACTTTTTCCTTCTTTTCACTTTTCTGCATTGTTTTGATTGTATTGAGAAAAAATAAAAATAATTGAGTGATTTTTTTTTCTTCTTAATCAGATGAAGGGCAGTTGGAACCAATATGTTAACAGGATTAAACTTGGGGAAGCCACAAATATAGACTTTTATTCTTTTTTGTATTTTCTTGAAATGTCAAAAATGAAAATATTAAAAGAACTTAATAGTTGATGCCTGGGTATCTTTAGCTAGAAGATACTTATTAGAGATCAACATTGTTCTCTTTAAAACACACACACACACACACACACACACACAAACAATGTAGTTTATTCTTCAATCTCTACTTACTAGGAATCCAGTAAGCGGGAAAGGTCTTTATATAACTAAAATTCTGTCAAAAAACATGTTCACTAAAACTTGAACTTCACTCCATAAAGAATCCCAGACCCTCCATCAGAATATATTGGCTTCATGTATTTTAACAGTTTTTATGATCTAATATCCACCCCCCCCCCGACAATTAGAAGCTAGAAATTCAAGGGGAGAAATGAAAACCAGAGTCCCAGGAAGCTCATAACAGTGATAGCAGTAACAAGAAGAAAGAGTTGACTGCCTGACTGAGGGAGGAAATAAGCAAAAAAATTTTTATGTTTATTTATTCATTTTGAGAGAGAGAGAGAGAGAGAGAGAGAGAGAGAGAGAGAAAGCATGTGTGTGCACCTACGTGAGTAGGGGAAGGGCAGAGAGAGAGAGGGAGAGAAAAAGTGCCAAGCAGTCTCCACACTGTCAGCATGGAGCCTGACTCAGGGCTCCATGTCACAACTATGAGATATGACCTGAGCTGAAACCTAGTTGGATACTTAACTGACTAAACCACCCAGGCACCTCAAAAATAAGCAAATTTTAAATAAAGGGAAAAAAAAAAGAAAAAAAAAACAGAGCCAGAAAAACTGTGGTTTGAGAGGGCTTAGGGTGGGAGCAAATTTTTCTGCTCACCTCTTTTGTTCTTAGGCACCAAAAACTGTACAGAACACAGCATTCTATAATCATAATCATGATCCTGAGCCATTTAAAAAATTACATATTGTAATTAAGAATTCAGAGGTATGCAAAGTACTCTTCTATGTCGCCGTCAAAATAGTTAAACTGAGTTTTGTAACTTAAAGGAATATTTTTTTGTTATTTGGAAAGATAAAATCTCCCCATTCTTAATGATGCCAGGAAAATTAAATGTTTCTCTAATTGTTGTGTTTCATGGAAACCCTACAATTAACATACAGGCACATAGCATTAATCTTTTTTGTATCTGTCCAAGAAATGGATGGCAGTCTTCAAATAAATAATTATCCTTCTTTTTAAGTTCCTTGAAACAGCAAGTGCATAGAATATACCCCCTTACTTCTGCAGTTTAATGGCCTAATATTCTCCAGAAGGGAAAATAATTACATTTGGTACCTGAGTTTTGTGGAGCTATAAATATTACTGTAGAAAACATAATTGGCTGTTAAAACTTGAAGAAGTGAGTGCACAGATGCTCCGTTTATTTTTTTTCTTCAACTTGTTCCACCTATGTATCACACCATATGCTGTTTACAAAGATGACATATCCCATAGAACTAGGCTTGTAAGAATTTTCTGGAGTTCTGAAATCCATTAGTGGTGAATGACAGCATCTTTCTGCTGCCTGTTGGATTAATGTTTTCATGTACACTGATTTCTAGCCACATTTGAATGCATATTTAACATTTAAAAGAGCTTGAGAGTTGGCAAATAGTCCTAGCATTTTTCCATTGGTGTCAACAGAGAGAACTATTGTCCTCAATGAGGGTTGCCCAGTGAAGCACTTCCATTAACTTTTCTAAGTTCTAGAGCACTTTTTGTTTTACAAATTCCTTATAATGTAGACACATGGTTGAAAGAGCGCTTAATGATTGCATGGTATTGAAAGTGAAAAATAAATGCCTCAACTGATAAACCAAGACTCAAATTTGAAAATAAGCTTTGATGTGGATATGATGAGGAATCAGGAACTTTGGATTCTAACACTAGATCTGTTAGTGATTGATGTCCTTGGAAATATTATCCTACTATTCCGTGCAAGAGTAGATTATCTCAGCAGTCCTTTCCAGGCTTTAAAACCTTATAATTTTTTCAGGTGCTATTCATGGAATCTAATATGTTCATGCTGTGTTTTAGAACAATAACATAGCAGCAATATGGAGAATATATTTGTAGAAGGGAGAGGTGAATTTGGCCATAAGAGACAGTCTGGTAGTTTATGTGAGACATACTGAAGCACTAACTTTGGGATAGAGGATGGAGAGGAGGTGATCATGTCTGAAGGTATTTTCGAGCTAGAATTTGGCAGAACATGATAAACTACTGGATGCTATGGTGAGAAAGAAAGTGGAATTTCGCTTAATTTAGGTGGGGGCCATGTATATATTAACTCCATTATAATACGAGAATGTAGACTAAAATGAATATATTTTTTCACAATTTGAAATGCCTTTGGGATGTCCATGGGACATTGGCTGGAGCTAGTTAAAGATGGGAGATTAATAGGAGAGAGAATAAGGGTAGACAAATTTTGATGGGAGATTAATATATAGGCAAATTAGATGGAGCCAGTGAACAAGGGAATATTTAAGATCCAGGAAAAAGTGGGGCACCTAGGTGGTTCAGTTGGCTAAGTGTCTGACTCTTGATTTCAGCTCAGGTCATGATTTCCTGGTTCATGGGATCGAACCCCACATCCAGCTCCACACTCATCCTGTGGAGCCTGCTTGGCATTCTCTCTCTCTCTCTCTCTCTCTCTCTCTCTCATTCTCTCTCTCTCTCTCTCTCTCTCTCTCTCTGCCCCACCCCAGCTCACACTCTCTGTGTCTCTCTCTCTCAAAAAAAAAAAAAAAAAAAATTAACGTAGAAAACCAACTCCAGGAAAAAGGTGAGAGGGGAGAACTGAAGAGTAAAGTTCAGAAGGGAAAAAGCAAGAACAAACTAAGATCATATCTGAAGCCTTTTATCTTTAAAGGAGGGAGACCTCTTTCCCTGAGGTGAGAGGAAAGAGTAAGTCTGGATTTAGATCAGTTCAAATATGGGAGCCTGAAAATTTATAGAGATAATTCTACAAAGCCTGTCCATTTGTTATCTGGAAGCTTCTGTTTGCTTAATTGTACAGTGTCTAATGTTATACTTGGAATCACTATTCATTACACTGTTAAGTCAAGGTCTTTGCTATCTCCCTGACTCTTCACTGGCAGATTCTCTATGGGCCTAGTGTGTTTTATTGTAGTATTCAGGGTTGGGACCTAGTGGGGCTGAGTTCATTTGAGGAAATGGTTGGTAATTCCTTCAAACCCTCACATGTTGGGTTTTTCCTTAAAGGAGAGAATTGAAGTTTGTGCCAAAATGCTCAGGCAAATCAGAAACATAATTGTAGTTTCTGAATAAATTGGTCAGTGTCAGAAAATCACCTTACACAATTTTACTTCCCTGTAATAAAATCCTCCAGTTTCCTTGGAGATCTGGTGCGTGTGTGCGTGCGTGTGTGTGTGTGTGTGTGTATTTTATTGACAGTTTCATCCCAGTCTACCAGCTTGTACCTGCTGCTAGTAAATATTTTAAGCATTCTTTTCTTTGCATGAGACATGGTCACTTTTACCATTTTTTTTCTGAGCTTTCTAAATGGTTTCAAAGGGCTTTCGATGTAAAAGTAAGATTTAAAGATCAATCTGTCTTTTTCAGCTACTGATGTATTTCCAAGCACTTTTCCCTTTACCTGCCAACATTTATAATAAGACAGTTCTTATGTGAATGTACTATATTTAAACAGTTCATTCCTGGTTTAGTAAGCTATACTGTGGAGAGGAAGAAGGGACCATCTCTTGAAGGGTACCATAGCCAAGTTTTTCTTGTTTTTGTTTTTGTTTTTTTTTTTATGATATTAAGACTGTTGCTTTATTTTTTATTTGAGGATGGTTGTTATGGTTCTGGTTTTTTCCTGTCTTGAAGTAAAATCATCTTGCAGGAATCAGGGTCAACATGTCTTTCCACATAGACAAGAATGATGTGGGCTTTTGAAGTTTTTTGAGTATGTTTTTTGAGTTAATTGAATGTATTATGTCCAAATGGGTTTTCACAATTTTCTAGTGCAGTCTGTCTTCTCTTAATAACATTTATAAAACTAGCATCTCACATAGAAAAAGTATAAGATGGGTAGGTAAGTAGAGCAACAGACAGCTAGCTATAGATAGATTTTATAAAAAGATATTGGAAAGCTATCCACAAATAGTTAAAATATTAAAAATCATGGGGCACCTGGGTGGCTCAGTCGGTTAAGCATCCGACTTCAGCTCAGATCGTGATCTTGTGGCTTGTGAGTTCTAGCCCTGAGTAGGGCTCTGTGCTAACAGCTCAGAGCCTGGAGCCTGCTTCCAATTCTGTGTCTCTTCCTCTCTCTGCCTGTCCCCTGCTCGTGCTCTGTCAATAATAAACAAATGTTAAAAAAAAATTAAAAATAAAATATTAAAAATCATGTAACTTGTTTTTCTCACTTGTCATTCTTGCTTTTGTGAATATTATTGGGAAAAATAATGATATTTAATTTGGTCTATCTTCATGTGGTTTCCAGGATTTTTTTAAACTAATGAAGAATACAGGTTAAGTTTTCTAATTATCTGTCACCTTAGATGATGCCTCTTAGCAATTTTGAACTCTCTACTTAAAAGAATAAATTTAATGAAAGAAAGTATTTTAATGCAAATCACAGACTTCTAATTAACTTTTCCTATTATTATAAGTCGTTTTAACATTGACACTATGATAGTATTCAGAGGCTAGATCTCAGAACAGTTAGATATCTTTGTTCATATATACTAACATGCAAATGTATATTTTTATTTTTATTTCTATAAATATTTTATTCTGAAATCCTTTCAGTTGTCTAACTGATATTTTCTCCAGGGCAACTTTGAAGCAACTGACCTAGAAGTTTCTATAAATATCCCTTTCTTTGAAAATATAAGGGGAACGAGATAGGTCACAGAGAATAAAAACCCAATGTTGGTACAGTGCACTGGGCATGTGGCCCCTTTGAAACCCAGAAGCTTTCCCAGTGAGAAGGAGGGATGAAGAACAGATAGTTATCAAAGTTAACCCTTGCAGGCAAGTCACCTGTAGCTAAGTCTGAGGAGCCTTCTTTACATGTCCTCTTTTCCAAAACCTAATTGCCTCCCCAAACATGAGCAAAACTGTGTAGGAGCCTTGTTTATAGTAGAACTTTGACTGATAATTACTTTTTGATTTCTCTTTTTCCGACATTGAAATTTTATTTTTATCATGGACTTAAGCTTTCAAGATCAATATCATGTACTTAACTATGTGTTAATTTTAGGGCTTACAGTTTCACTTTTATTTATTTTCTTATATTTTCCAAGTGTCAAATATAATTCCATGTAATTGATATAAATATTAGATATAATATAGCCTATGATAAAAATCCATGCCTAGAAATTTGGCAAAAACTAAATCAGCTCTATTTGGTACCTTAGCCTTGTAGGAGGCAGTAAGCATTGTGGCTGAGAGCATGGTATATAAATTCAGATCCATATATGTGTCCCTTATCAGCTACTTTCTGGCTCTGTGATTTTCTGAAGCTTATCTTTGCCAATCTTCATGTTTTTCATCTCTAAAATAGACATAATATTATTCATAAGATGTTTGAATGGATTAGATAAGACAGTGTTCACAAAGTGTCCCAACAAAACTAGTGCTTAATAAATCTGACCTGTTTCTTTATATGCCAGCTATTATGGCAGATACCCTCAGGGTATAAAATCACAGTTGGTAGTTGGGCAGCTTGATGATTCTAGTTCAGATTTTTAACTATGGAGTGGAAGTATTTTTTTTTTTTTGGCTTGGTGGTTTCCTCTTTATTGATGTGCCTCCTACCTTCCCCCCACAACTTCAGTCCCTCCCATCTACCCCCAAAAAAGAAGGTAGTGAAAGGAAGGGAATGTCGGGGTTCTGAGCCCCTTGGGCAGTTAGAAAGGGAACAGGAGCAAAACAATCACTGGATGTGACAGAGATTGACAATCGAGAAATCTAAAGCAGAATGGGGAAGGTGGAAAGAGAAAGGGGACAAAGGAGAGATCCTAGAAGCCACCTCCCCCATGAGCCCTCCTGCTAAGAGGGGCTGGAGGAGAGCCTCAAACGATAGGAAGTACAGGTCCTGAAGGAAGGAGGTGGTGGTCGAGCCTGAAGGAGAACTAGGTCAAGGAATGGGGGCCACCTCTCTCTTTGTAGAATGGGACCCCCCTACCTCAGAGGCAGCAGCTTCACAGACCGTAGACACTTTGATCACTGTAGGCGATGTATAGAAAGAAGTCTTCTTCGTGATCTCCCATTAAGGACGTAGAAGGCAGGCCAAAGACAAATGAAGCAGGGCTAGGCTAATCTTTGAAAAGACCAAGTCTCTTGGGGTGCCTGGGTGGCTCAGTTGGTTGAGTGTCCAACTCATGATTTTAACTCAGGTTGTGTCCAACTCTTAATTTTGGCTCAGGTCATGATCCCAGGGTGGTAGGGTAGAGCCCTGCATTGGGCTCGGCACTGAGCACGCAGCCTGCTTAAGGTTCTCTCTTTCCCTCCATCTACACCTCCCCTGCTTACTCTCCCTCAATAAAAAATAAAAAGTAAAAAATAAAATAATAAAATTGCATCGAAAGACCAAGTCTCAGGTATATTGGTTCTTTTGAGCCTTTAAAGTCATCTTGGCTTTCAGCAGCTGTTTGGTCTTACAAAGGAAAGATCAAAATATAATGAGAAAGAGGTGTCTAGAAACAAATATGTAGAGTTGGATGCAAAAATATTGTGATGGTGGGACCTAGGAAAGATGAATTCTTATGCTATGAAGTATGTGCTTACTTTTTACACCAAGTTTGAGTATCCATTTATTATTCTTCCTTCCTGTTGGCAGATCTCGGGGGGTGCAAGCATTCCATTTTATACTTTTATTGCATTAATCTGACAAAGAAAACATTGTGGAAATTTGAAACCCTGAAATTTAATAAATTAGCTTATTATAAATGTATAGCCTATTTGTGTGACCTTGGATGTACTACCTTCTCTGTGCCTTAGTGTCTTTGGCTAAATAAGGAAATTGAAAGAATAAATTATATCTTAGGTAAAAAGTTCTAAAAATGTATAGTTCTCTGTATTTTTATTTAGAACAATGTACAATATTCTTTAGAAATCTTTCCTTAACACAGATTTATTCTCTTTGGTTAGTACATAGACTTTTCGTTGCAAATCTCTATTCAAGCTGCATTACCTTCAAGAATAGAAACAAGACATAATAACCATTGACACAGAAAAGTTCATGCTTTTCTATCATTATAATAATAGGTAACATTGTTGAGCTATTAATATATGCTAAGTATTTTTCTGAGTATATTATAAACTTTATCATATGTAAACTCAAAAAACTATTGGTCTTCTTACTTTATGAATGATGAAAAAAGAACTTTAATAACTTTGCCAAGAACAGTAAGTGGTAGAGCAAAAATTTACCCAAAGTCTGACTAGGACCCTATGAATGACAAATATTTTTCTGAATGCTACTGAGAGCATCTAAGTTTTATTATTGCATTATTTCTAATTTGTATTCATCTTCATATTTTCTATTCATTTCTTCCTTATACTTGTGTTGCTCTAAATATGAATGTCCTTCTAGTTGATAAAAAACCTTACTTCTCATAAAACATCTCAAATAACTTGTTATTCTTGTGTTTCTCATACTTGAATAATTATTTAAAATCTTTTCATAAAAAAGTTATTAATGATATCCTAAAGAATAAAATATTATAGCCTTATTTTAATAATATTTTAATGTCCCATAAAGAAATGGATAGAACTTTATGGATCTCCTAAGTAGTATAACTTTAAGTTTCTAATAGGGGTGATTCATCTAATGTCAATGTTTGATACACCTTGTTATGTCAACAAGTTTTTTTCAGCTCTTTTGAAATTGTGCAGAATTGCAATCTGGGGTTCATCTGGTGAAGTTGAGGAAAAGAAATAGAGAGATATATGCACAAGCAGAGAATTTTCTGATCTCCCTAGAACTGTATTCTTAAGTGATTATCTAGATTATACTCACTATAAAGAAAAAACAAGAATAAACTAGAATAAACTTGCTTCACAGGTACTATTTAAAATATTTACAATTTAGGAGAATCTATTTGTACATACATATTTTATTGTTGCTACAAAGAGTTTTTTCTAAATTTCAACATAAAAGCCAATTTAATATTGTTCATAGAGATATTATCCTAGGGAGGGTAGAATTGCATGAGTTCTTCCCTGTAGAGAGTGCTCTGTGCTATAATGGTTTGGATTAAATATGAACAAATTCTCCCAAAACATTGTGTGAGATATTTTGAAGTGGATTAAAATTCTGGTAACAGGTTATTGTAATTTTTATAGTCTCTATATAAAAGGGAACTTTGAATGCATTTTATTTTTTTATATGAAATTTATTGTCAAATTGGTTTCCATACAAAACCCAGTGCTTATCCCAACAGGTGCCCTTCTCAATGCCCATCACCCACTTTCCCCTCCCTCCCACCCCCCCATCAACCCTCAGTTTATTCTCAGTTTTTAAGAGTCTCTTATGGTTTGCCTCCTTCCCTCTCTGTAACTTTTTTTTTCCTTCCCTTTCCCCATGGTCTTCTGTTAAGTTTCTCAGGATCCACATAAGAGTGAAAACATATGGTATCTGTCTTTCTCTGTCTCCGCAAATATATACAAACTTTGATAGCCCTTTTAGTCATTTTCCCACATAGCCAAAATCATTAGAGAATAACTGGATATCTACATGCAAAATAATGAAATTGGACCCTTGCCTTATACCATATATAAAATTTAATTCAAAATGGATCAAAGACCTAAATGTAAGAGCTAAAACCGCAGAACTCTCAGGAGAAAACCTTCATGATAGTGGATTTGGTAGTGATTTCCTGGATATGACACCAAAAGTACAGGCAACAAAAGAAAAAAAAAAGAGATAAATTGGACTTCATAAAAAAAAAAATGTGTATCCATTGATGTACTGGTAGGGTGGCACAATCTGACTCCACAGGGACAGGAGCTTCTACACTTAGGACTCTTTTAGACCTTGCCCTATGTACCTCTTCACCTGATCATTCATTTGTATCCCTTATAATAAAAAGATAATAACAAGTCAAAAAAAATGTGTATCAAAGGACACTTTCAAGAGAGTAAAAAGATGATCCAGAGATTGGGGGAAAATATTTGCAAATCATGCATCTAATAAAGGATTAATATCTAAAATATATAAAGAACTCCTACAGCTCAGTAACAAAAACAACACAATTCAAAATTGGGCAAAGCATTTGAATAGATATTTTTGAAAAGATATAAAAATAACCAATAAGTACATGAAAAGATGTTCAACATTACTAATCATTAAGGAAAATACAAATTAAAACCACCATGATATACCACTTTATACACATTAGAGTGGTTAATATAAAAAGAAAATAAAACAGGAAATATCAGTTGCATCAAGGATATGGAGAATTTGGAACCCTTGTGCATTGCTGGTGGGATGGAAAGTAGTGCAGCCACTTTGGAAAAAATTTGGCAGTTCCTCAAAGAATTAAACATAGAATTGGGACATGATCCAGCAATTTAACTTTTCAGTATATATCCAAAAGAATTGAAATCAGGGACTCAGATACTTATGTACCAAGGTTCATAGCAGCGTTATTAACAATAGCCAAAAAGTGGAAACAGACCAGATGCCCATCAACAGATAAACAGATGAATAGACTATATACATACATTATTCAGCCTTAAAAAAGAATGAAATTTTGGTATATGCCACAACATAGATGAACCTTTGAAATATGCTAAGTGAAATAAGCCAGATGCAAAAGGACAAATATTGTATCATTCCACTTATATGAAATATCTAAAATAAGCAGATTCATAGAAACAGGGGCTGAGCGGGGGAGGAGAGATTGGGGAGTTTTTAATCAGTAGAGAGTTCTTCTGGGAATGATAAAAATTTTTGTAAATGGATAGTGGCTGATGTTGCACATTGTGAATGCGTTTCATGCCACTGGATTGCACACTTGAAAATGAGTAATGGGATAAATTTTATGTTATGTATAACTTACCACAATAAAAAAATCACTTTACCCCCCCAAAAAATTATTAGAGATTTCTAAACATACTATATGGATATTTTTATTTATAAATCTTATGGTTTAAATATCAAGTTATTTTAAATCACTTCTACTTCTAAATTTATAAATCTGAGACCTCAATGGTGACTTGTTATGTGGTTGCTATCTATTAATCAAAGTGGACTCACTGTATTGAAATAACAATAACTGTATCTAATGTTCATTGGGTACCTACTGTGTACTTGACACTGTTTATGGTCTGCAACTATATTAACTCCTTCATTACTTACATTGGCTAGGTATTATTTTTTGTTATTTCATAAAAGAGGACACTGAAGATCAGAAAGATGAAATGATTCTCCTAAGCCACACAGTAGTAGTAAATAGCGGACACAGAATTCTAACACAAGATGGCTAACTTCTAACCTTGTCATTTTAGCTAATTTCAGATTCTATCCAGATTTGTTATAATGTTTATTTTTTAGCTCTGATCTGCTTTTTCTGGTTGATCTTAATATCAATGAATCTGATAATTCAATCAACAGACATTTATGTTACGCCTTTTTATTTATATATACTCCTCCAAGTCCTGGAAATACAGTGATGGACAATACAAAACTTATATTGTAGTAGGTCGGAGAGGAGGAGATAGATAATAAGTAAATAAACAAGTAAACTCAGCCAGATAATTTTAGATTATTTTTAGTGCTATGAGGAAAACAGGATGATATATGGTGAGTGACTAGGGACTCATGGCTGATTTAAAGGGGGTGATTAGGTAGGATTGCTATGAGGTGTCAGGAACAGAAACCTAAATACTGAAAAGATCTGGAAGTAGAGATTCTACCCACAGCGAGCAATAGATACAGCCCTATGAAAAAATGACCTCAGTGTGGAGCAGAAGGAAGGCCACTGTGGTTTAAAACACCACAAGGACTAAGGCACAGGGATCTAAAGTAACACATAACATAGGTGTGGGCCAGAGCTCACAAGGCCTTGTAGGCCAAGAAAAGGAATTTGGATGTTATATTGTGTGCTGTGGGAAACCCTGGAGAGATTAAAGCTAGGAAATGAAATGATCTAATTTCATTTTACAAAGCTCTGTCTTGCTGTAGGGTGGCAAAGGGATTATGGGAGGCCAGAAGGGAAGCGAGGAAAATGGATATTGTGAGAGTTCAGGAAAGAAAGAAAGAAAAAAAAAAAGATTGTTATTGGGACAACGGTGAGAACAAGTGAGAAAGAGAGAAACATCAGTGTCATCTTGAGAGGGTAAATTGGACTTTTTAAAGTGAACTGTACATGTATATTGCAAATGTATAAAGAATGTTGGACTTTCAGAGCTTTAGGAAAAAAAAATATGGATTTAAATGAAAGGAATTCCTGCTCCTCAACCTAGGCCAGAATTACAGAGATGGTTTCAGATTCATAGGATGACTTCTTTACTTTTCTCTGGGTAGAACTTTCTTTCTCTCCATTGTTCCATCTTCTGACTGAATCTCTCCTATAGTTAGTCAAAACTGAAAATAATATTCAAAGAAAAATGTGACAACATCACAGAGTAACTAATAGACATTCAAACATATTTTATGATGAGGAAAATATGTAGAAATTCTGTTTGGTATTTCAGAATATTACATAATGCAATAAAATCTCCCAGAGGTACATGTGGGATCATTACTAGCCAGTGCTATATTTTTGTATTCTGTGGGAAGCCAAACTCTGAGTTCATAAAATCTTTCTCTACTTCACTACCTTTCCTCAACATCTTTCAACATTCCCAAAAAGTAATTTAGATCTAACATTAGGATGAATCTGTCATTTGCATGGCAAAGATGTAAAGATCAGTAGCATTTGTCTTGCATACACTGATTCTTGTATTCTTTTACAATCTTGTATAATTTGTATGTGGAAGGTATTCTTCAGGCATTTGGCAAAAAAAATATTGCATGAACCCTTTTTAATTTGGTATATTGGATAAATTTATAGGGCCATGACTCTGTCTAATCACTAACCCCATACCCTGTTTGTTCTCTTGCACAAACCAGCACACTGTGGCACCAGCTAAAAACATTTCTAATCACAGGCTTATCTTCATCTAGTGACCTAGTGGCAAGATATTTGTGGCCTGATTGGGGATTGACCACATCCTGTGGTTACATGTTATTTTTTTGAAGACTCTTTAAATGTTTTAACTGCTTTCATTTGACGTTTCTACTGACTTATTTGTAGTAATAGCTAAGCATTTATGCTTTGAAAATTTCAATTGATATCTTTTTATATATCACATGGATATTTGCTTATACCTAACAATGTTCTAATACATTGTTTATTTTCTATTTTTTTAAAGGCTTTAATACACAGACACTTGGTAAATACTTGTTAAAAGGTTAAATGTGCAAATGATTGGAAGGACAGGAATTTAAAATTCCCCCTTTAAAGGGAAATTTTAGTAATAAAAATTACCCATAATTCCGCTTCCCTGTTTTAACTGATTTCATATTTGCACCTTCTCTTCCACAGTAATGTTTTTGAGCTACTAATATGTCTCAGGCATTGTGATAGGCTTGTGTGTTAGACATGGGGGTACACAAATAAATGAACAGGACATGGTTCCTGCCATGTTTGATTTTGAAATATTGTTGGGGATTTAGATACATAGCAGATGGTCTTAGTGTCATATGAAATTTCAACCAAGTACAGTGCATTCTGAGTGGGTTTTAGAGAAGGCTTCCTAGAGAAGTCTAGGGCTTCTCTCTTGAAGAAAGCATAAGCTCAAGGAAAATAAAATCAAGGCTATTAGACAGTATTAACAGTGAATAATATTACAAAACATGGAGACATAATGCAAATAGTCAAAGTCCAAGGTAGTTGCTATGGAGTGAGAGCTCTGCAAGTGAGAGCCAGGTCATCAAGGTCTGTCTAAATCATGGTAAGGATGAGAAACTATATGCTCCAGGCCAGTGAATCTTAGCTTTTTGGGAAAAGGTCACTGATACCTTGACACTGCACTTGATGCACATATGTACAGGGTAAACCTATAAGAAGCCTTGACATAGGGAATGGGTAGCCATGGAAGAGTTTTTAGCAGGGAAGTCACATGGTTAGATTTGCCTTTTAGATAGATCATGCCGGTTGTAATGTGGAGGAAGATACAATTGGAAGGAGAGTGATCAGTCATGAAACCAATATATTTCTCCAGTTGAGAGATTATGTGGTCATGATGGCAGTAGAAGGGATGGGGGGAAAAAAGTATTGTGAATCAAGAAATATTTAAAAGACAAAATTAACAGAGCTTATCAATTTATGGAGAAAAGTGGACAAAATTAGTCAAGGATGATTAGCCAGGATTTTGGCTTGGTTGACTTTGTGCACAATGAGATGCAGGATATGGAAGGAGCAGCAGGTCTTGGGATAAAGGCAATGAAGTTAATTGAATTTAAGATGCTTGTGAGACATCAGAGTTTCATATTCATTGCATGCACATGCTAGCTTAAATCATAAGATGTATCATCTTCACAAGGGAATTACCTTATTTCGTATTGAACACCAAGGAGGTAACTGGGGAAAAAAGGGGTATTTATAAACAAGACAAATAGGAGGCAATTCCCAAGAACAGAGTATTATGGAAACAAAGAAATGTGGAACTATTGGTTGTCAATGTCAAAAGTAAAAGGGAAACCCAATATAAGGTGAATAGAGTTTAGGCGAGGAGATCAACGAGATCAGGAAGAAGCCTGGAGATGAGAACATGGAAGAGTCAAGGGGTGGGGATTCCTTTTGAGGAAAAATCACATGCTGTAGTCACAAATTCTAATATAGGTATTTATTCACTCTAACTTTAAATTCACATCAACTACTCCTACCCTTGGCCACAGCTTTGATTTTGTCACCACCCAAATCTGCTTCAAGGAACTAAAAGAATAGATGTGGGAAAGGCTGACCAAATGGACAGTGAAGTCAATAAAAATAGTAGATAGCAGGACATGGGGGGAGAAAGCTAGAAGTGACCTTTTATAATGCTAAGGGTAACAGCGATGAGGGAGTGATAGATGGTAATATGGCAGATAGCATAAGCTTCAAAGGAGAAGGTTGTTTTACAGGTAAATGAGGGAGAGCTCATATGTATTTATATTTTTTGCAATGATGTGAATGTACTGAATTATTCTGTATTCTAATACTTTCACTTGTAAACACATTTTTCATGTTCATACATCATCCTCATAATTTTAGTTTTGGTGTAACATCATACTGTGCATCATAATTATTAACCCATTATTGTGAAGATGGTCATTTAGGTTGTTTTCTAAACTTTTGCTATCAGGGATAACGCTTCATTAAATAGTTCCTATTACCATAGCTTTGATTTTCTTAATTCAGATGCTTTCTAAGTTTAGTGATTTTGCAGCTTTTAAGAATCATAAAAAGCAAATTCCTAAAGGAAATTTTTTTAAATAATTTATTGTCTTGTTAGCTAACACATAGTGTATACAGTTAGTCTTGGCTTCAGGAGTAGATTTCTGTGAGTTTACTTACATCACTTACATACAACACCCAGTGCTCATCCCCAAAAGTGCCCTCCTCCATGCTCATCTGCCATTTTCCCTGCCTCCCCAACCCTCTATCACCATCAACCCTCAGTTTGTTCTCTGTATTTAAGGCTCTCTTATGGTTTGCCTCCCCCTCTCTTTGTAACTTATGTTTCTTTCCCTCCCCCTATGGTCTTCTATTAAGTTTCTCAAATTCCACATATGAGTGAAACATATGATATCTGTCTTTTTCTGACTGGCTTATTTCGCTTAGCATAATACGCTCCAGGTCCATCCATGTTGTTGCAAATGGCAAGATTTCATTCTAAAGGAAATTTTTAAATCACCTGAAATTCCTTTTGTAAATCTAATAGCCCATTTTTATCCAACAGATGATACTCTGAGCATAGTATGCTTAAGGTCAAAGACTCAAGGATGATGGCAAGAGTGAAGGACACAGAGGAAAAGTCATGTCCAGGAATTGGAATGTTTCACATTCAAAGAATCAAGGGCAGGGGGAGATGTTTTTCTTAAGAGGGTGAGAATTCATATATGTGTGAAAATCTTCTTGTTTGATGCTCATCTATTCCAATTTGGTTACCAGGCAATAAAGTAGTTTCAATATAAAGAATTATTATAGAAAGTGTTTTATGAATGAAAAATAGATATTTATTTACATTTTATAAATGAAAAGTGGGTATTTGAATTTACAAGTGGGAGTTTAAAAGAAACTATACAAGGTGTCTCTATTTCATAGCTTCACCAAGGAATTTTTAAATTCTAGGCTAGCTTCCTTTTACACTACCACAGCCTGTGATATTTTTCACTAAATTCTTTCCTCCCCTTTTCCCCAAGGACTGCTTAATGTGAAAATTGGTTTAAGTAAAATACGAACCTTGATATTAAGTATATTCTGGGGATATATGATACTATGCTGAATTTGCTTATTCTTACTGTTTATGTAGTAAGGAGTTGAATACAAGTATACTCCAGACTTGAATAATGTAGTTAAATAGACACCCACTGAGTGAACATCTAAAACAGAATTCTACCACCACCTCTTATCCCATTGTTTTCAAAAAAGTACCTCCTAGAGAATCACCTTTCCTTCTCCTTCTCCAACATTGAAGATCTGGAGAATAGCACCATCCAGCAATCTGTCCATCAAGCAACCTATCTTAGAGTTGGAAGTGCAAGAAGACATTGAAACATACTAGGGTTTCCTTTTCAGGGTCTCAAAATGGTTTAGTGCAACACCCTCTTTCCTCTGGAGTTGGAGGCAGGGAGAAGGGAAGAATACACAAGAGAAACTAGAGTGAGGCTTCTGTGAAAGACAAAGTGAAGAAATCTCTCAGTGAAAACCCACACATTATACTTTAGACACCCAGATCCAGAGAGTCTGAGCATGCTTTACATTTAGGGTCATACTAAAGCTGATTTGTGTTATACTATAACATTTGTATTCCAGCGGTGAATTGCTCTCAATAATGAGTCCTACAAATAGTTTGTGTGAGAATATTTTTTTAATTTTCAAATCCACATTCTAAAGATCATATTATCTTACTGTTGAATAGTGATAAAACTGCTACTTACTGTGAATTAGGAGTTTGTAGCTTTGCAAGACTGAATTAAATTAAGCTTTATGTTCCTGAGAACCTGTCTATTGAAAAAAAAATTCCATTGAACCAAATGACTAAGCCAAGCTTTAGTAAATTAAGTACTTAACACAGTGGCTTCCACATAATAAGCAACAAATAAATATTTTTTTGATTCAGCAAACAATTATTAAATTCAATTTCATTTTGTCTTCCTGAGCTGTTGTGATAAAAAAAAAAATGGAGGCAATCTAAGATTTTTGTAGGTGCCAATTAAGTATAAATTTGTTATTCCTTCTTTTGCATGTTAGCTTGAATAAGAAACATAGGTATATGTACTTAGAGCTCAGGTGAGGAAGTCTGATAATTTAGATTATCTGAGAAGCTATCTCACATCCCTTTAGAAGGTGGCGTAAGTAACACAAAAATACATGAGTAAATGAATATTTTTTTCCATTGACAGTAATGTGAATGGTCTAGGCCTAGGTATGTCTTTCTATTGTAGATAGGCAATATGCTAAGAAAGTGAGTGTAAATAAGATTTCAAATCAGCATTTAACATGGTAATTTTCATGCTGATGTAAGGTTCTTAGCTATTTCTTAATGGAACCCTGGCAGAACCTCTTACTTGCAAAATAGACAAAGAAGTCTTTATTACCTCTTATTTAAAATAAAATATATCTTCCTTTCCTTAGAAAAAATGTTCATAATTCAGAAATTTGGCTACTTATTAAGAGGTACAAACTTCCAGTTATAATGGCACAGGGAATATAGTTAATATTGTAATAACTTTGTGTGGTGACAGATGGTAACAAGACCTATTGTGGGGAGCATTTTGTAATGTATAAAAATATTGAGTCACTATGATGTACACCTGAAACCAATGGGATATGGTATGTCAATTATACTTCAATAAAAAAAAGAAATATGGCTCTTTAGACCAGCCAGTTAATCTGAATTACTGCAGCTCTACTGTGATGCTTATTTTTTCATTTTGAAATTCATTGAATGTTTTATAGCCAATAAAAAATAAGATTAAATTACCAGAGTAAATGGGGCTACATTTTTTCAAACCTATTAAGCAAGTGGGTATGTTTGCAAGTGTATGCATACATATGTGCAATAAGCTATTCATTAATATTCCAGAGACCCAGCTAAAAATGCAAGTAAAAAATAAGAAATTTGTTGTCCGATAATAAGTAGTACTTTGATAGTACTGAAGCATAGCTGAAGCATGGAGAAAAACTTATGAGCTTAAATGCCAAACCTAGAAGGGGCACCTGGGTGGCTCAGTTGGTTAAATGTCCGACTTTGGCTCAAGGCATGATCTTGGGGTCTGTGAGTCCAAGCCCCGCATCGGGCTCTGTGCTGACAGCTCAGAGCCTGGAGCCTGCTTCAGATTCTGTCTCCTTCTCACTCTGTCTCTCTTTCTCTCTCTTTCTTTCAAAAAATAAACAAACAGAAAAAAATGCTAAACTTAGAAACAAGTACTAAATTATTTACTAATGACTAAATCAAAAAGGTTGGGAATAAAACCAGGAATAACTTTTGGTAATTTTTTAAAAATGAAATTACTGTCCTAGGCATCCCTTTAAGAGGAATTGTTTCTATAACACTGGATAAAAATTAATCCAGCATTATCTTTTCAAAAAAAAAACAATAGTTTTTGTTTTGCTTTGTTTTGTTTTATTCTCATTGGATGATTCTTTATTCAGATCTTTGGGGAAATGTTGTGCCACCAGAAATTAACTTACTACTAGTTTCCAGTGTGAAAGCATAATCGCATAGTCATATAATCACTTACCAAAAGGATGCTTGTAGAAAATGGAAAGTTGACAACATTTGGGAGAATGTAGCTTCTGGAAGTCCCATTAGTGGTAAAGTATACCATGAATATTTACTGTGAAGAACGGAAGGAAAAAATATTGAGACAAAATAAGAAGAGATGGAGATTCCTACTTCAATCCTTTTGTTGCTTTTCTCTCTCCTTTCTCCATTAAACTCCCAATGTTGCTTGGACATTCCTGTCCCATGTTTCTTCCTGGATAACTCTTCCTCATTTATGTTGGTTCCTCTTCAAATAGCACCTCCTCTGTGAAGTTTCCTCTGACCCTCAGAAAGAATTTATAATTCCTTCCTCTCTTTTCCCTTATCCTTTGTGAATGTATTATTTCTTCCTCTCATTTTGCTTATCGTTGGTACAAACGGTATAACTTCTTAATCCAGATACAGTGGTCTGGAGCCCTCTGTGAAGCAGGTAGCAGGAATTCACCATAAGTGACAAGATGTGAAAGAACTCCCGTCCATACTGGCGTTGGACATCAGTTGATAAAATGCTCCAGTGTGGATGTTACTTAACTGCTTATTCATCAGCAAGCTTTTATAGAGTGCACATATGTTGCATTTGTGCTAATTTTTCTTCCTTTTATCATTCCAAAAAGATGAGTGTTGGGAGAAGCTTTTTTACTTAGGGGTGCACATACTTCCCCTGTGTATAAGAAGATTCCCTGATTTGCAATGTCTTAAGGGTCCTAGCTTTATAAATAAACCTATGCTTCAGTTAAAGCATATTCCACAGAAACTTAATTTTATTTTATGTTTTGGATTTTTCCACTAGTCCAAATGCTTGATGGTAGAACTTTATATCCATGTATGTATGTATGTATGTATGTATGTGTGTATATATATATATGTGTGTGTGTATATATATATATATACACACACACACATTGTATGTATATACACACACACACACACACATATATATGCACGCACACATACACACATACATATGTATATATACATATGTATGTATATGTATATATATATGTACGTATATATGTATGTATATGTGTGTGTGTATTCTTACCTATATCCTTATATATTCTTTATATCCTTACATCTTTTAGTATGGGCAAGCCTCATACATATTACAGACACAGTTCAACAATATTTGTGAGATTAGTATATAAAATGACACTGATGTGTAGGTGACAAGCTTAACTCTCCATGAAGTTATTCAGGTATCAGAAAGAAAACCAAGAAACTAAATGTGTCTCTAACTGGAGAACTTAGTAGGAGAACTTCTGTTATCCCCCAATTCTCAAAACAATAAGCACTGTTTAATAGCTGGCAGCTACAGGTAGTTTAAGCCCTTCCTTTATAAACATCTAGACACTCAGTGTGATCAACACTAACAGTATGTCCTCTGCAGCAGAGAATCTGTTGCTCTCCTGAGTATTAAAGACTGATAAATGCTAGGATCTCCTGTCTGTCATCTTGGAAAACTCAAATGTTCCAGGACCTGAAAAATCTGATGTCTTATAGGGATGTATCATCAAATTACTGGCTTGACTCATCTTTCACCTCTATTCTAGGATTCTTTCTGGAGTACTGTTTGTCAGAAATACGTTCAAGTCTCAGCTTTGGGGTATAAATTCACTCATCATTTACACTGGCTTTGCTGCTTTTATAACATGATCTAAACATTTTGTGACTAAATATAGGCTCATTGCTCTGGTGACTAACGCCAACTTTTAGATGAATTACTGAGACACAAAAACTGTTTCAGCCCAATTAACTTGTGAAACAAATTTTAGCTGCAGTGTTTTTTTTTTTTTTTCTGTCAAAGGCAGTTGCCTTGACATTAACAGTGAAAAGTTCACATTCATAGGAAGATTCAGCATAACCTCAGCAGTACTCCTAGGCTGTTCAGAAATCAGAAAAAGGCTATTGATGTGTAGTTTATAAGGTGAAGATTAATTAGTAATATTCATCAGAGAATTAATGGCAGATTTTTAAAGCAGTGATTATAATTCAGGGTGCCTGGGTGGCTCAGTTGGTTAAGCATCTGACTCTTGATTCAGCACAGGTCATGATCTCATGGTTTGTGAGTTCAAGCCCCACATCAGACTCTGCACTGACAGTGCAGAGCCTTCTTGGAATTTTCTCTCTCTCTCTGCCCTGCTCCTGCTCACAATCTCTTCCTCTCTCTCTCTCAAAATAAATAAATAAACAAACAAGCAAGCAAACTTTTAAAAAGTTATTATAATTTTCTCTAGGGATTACATAGGCATAATAACAAAATATGAGCAAAAATTGTGGTAATACAAGATATTTTTAATATGACAATGATTTTAATATGCAGATAAAAATAATCATGTCCATATTGCATTGTTTGAAACTTAGTCTAGTGAATGACAAATTATAGCACAGGTATCAAGGTTTTAGTTTATCTTTTATGTAGTAGTCCTTCTGATTGATTTACTAAATTTCAATTGTGCAATTCACAGATAATTTCTCTATAGCACTCAAATTTTTCTAAATAGGTGTAATTTTCTACTCTTTTAAAAATGTATTTTGTAAATATTCTCCTGTATTTCTTTAGAATGTCTGCAGCATATATGTAAATCTATAAATGGTCATTGTTTTTCTTTCTGTTCGGGGTTTTTTATATTTTTATGTACATTAAAGCATAGGGTATCAGGTATCTTGTTAAGATGTTTGGTATGTGTTAGAAATTTTCCCTTCACTTCTTAAAATAAGTATCTATATTGTTTTACAAGTGATATTTTATAAATACGTGATATGTATATAAAAAATTATATATATGATATAATAACAGCTGGCTATAAACATATAAAAACAACTTTTTAAATATATATATGGATATTTTTATTATATGTATTATTAAATATATATATAATATATTATCTTTTTAAATATATATATTATATATAATGTATATATATATATAAACTCTGTTTTATGTACATAGGTACTGTGATGTCAGTTGTTATGTCTTCTTTTGAAGAGTTGAGCACATTGTATCAATTCATCCATCCTCATAGTATATGTGTGCATGCCAAGCAGGATTTTGGTGAGCTAAGTGTAGGACTGGTGCAAAGCTATGTAATTGCAAGTTATCAACTACCAAAGAGGTAAGCTGTCGCTTACTTAGTAGACCAGTCTCCAGTCAGAAAAGATATGTACCATGATAAGATATGAGAGAGGCAAACAATTCTTTTGGTCTCCAAAACATAGCTTGCACAGCCCTAAATTTAATTTTAAAATTTCCATAAGGACTTATAAAGGATTCTATAAATGTCTCATACCTCACACACACGAAAGAAAGATCATTTACTCTAAAATTTGATACTTCCAGAATGAGAACACCTTGGGTGCCTCAATGAATGTCCTTGGGTATTTCAAAGGGGTTTTGGAGTTATAGTAGGCATATCTTGGTGAGTGGGGGATTATATAAACTAAAGTACTCATGGAACTTTGTCAAACATAGATAGAGTCACCATTAGTCTGTTGGTGTTTCTGTGCCTTTAGAAAAATCTGCTGGTGTGGTGCCTGGGTGGATCAGTTGGTTAAGCATCCAACTCTTGATTTCAGCTCAGGTCATGATCTCACAGTTCATGAGTTTGAGCCCCATGTGTGCTCCATTCTGACAGTGGGGAACCTGCTTAGGATTCTGTCTCTCCCTCTCTCTCTCTCCCTTTCCCCTATTCTCTTGCTTGCTCTCTTTCTCTCTCTTTCTCTCCCTCTCTCTCTCTCTCAAGATAAATAAATGAACTTAAAAAAAAAAAAGAAAAAAAAAGAAAAAGCTTCTGGTATGGGCACTTTGCTTAATGAGTGGAATAGGGCTGGATTACAGCCCTCCCTTTCTCCCTTGATTTGTGCCTTTGTGTAAAACACAGATTACACAACCTTTATCTGGTCATGGGTGTGAATGGGGAGAAAGGCTATCTTTTCTTTTTGCAATTTATGAATAGGCAAAATACAGCTGAGAAACGTTTTGGCCTGACCTGACCTCACACAGTTGGTTAATATCAAACCAGAATATTGAATTCACTTCATTCTCTATTTGACCATGCTGCCTAAAAGTGAAACAAATTGTCAATTTTATTAACTGGCTGATATAGAGCTATTTATTAGCTTTTAAAATTATGGTAAGGATAATTTTCTAAAGCCCTCTGGAACCCACAGAAGAAACAAGAAATAGCAGTTTGTAGTAGTCTTCATTAAATTATACTCTTTATGTTTTCTTCATCATCATCATCATCATCATCATCATCATCCTTATCATCATCATCAAACATTTTGGTTTGATGCTTTTATATTGGTAAAATACACATAGCATAAAATTTGCTATCTTAACCATTTTTTTTTTAATTTTTTTTTTAAGTTTATTTATTTTTGAGACAGAGAGAGACAGAGCATGAACGGGGGAGGGTCAGAGAAAGAGGGAGACACAGAATCGGAAGCAGGCTCCAGTCTCTGAGCCATCCGCCCAGAGCCTGACGCGGGGCTCGGACTCACGGACTGCAAGATCGTGACCTGAGCTGAAGTCAGACGCTTAACTGACTGAGCCACCCAGGCGCCCCTTAACCATTTTTAAGTATACAGTGAAGTGTCACTAAGTTCATTCACATTGTCATGAAACCATCATCACCATCCATCGCCAGAACTCTTTTCATTTTGCAAAACTGAAACTTTGCACCCATTAAACAATAACTCCACATTCCTTTCTCCCCTGAATCTCTAGCAACTATAATTCCACTTTCTGTCTCTATAATTTTGACCGCTATAAGTACCTCATGAAATCATACAGTATTTGCCTTTTTGTGACTGGCTTACTTCACTTAGCATAATGTCCTCAAGATTCATCTATGTTATAGCATATGGCAGAATTTCCTTCCTTTTTAAGGCTGAACAGTATTTCATTGTCTATAGGTACCACATTTTGCTTATCTGTTCATCTTCCAATGAATAGTTGGTTTGCTTACATGTTTTAACTTTCATGAATGATGCTGTTGTGAACTTGGGTGTACAAATATCTCTTCAACACCCTGCTTTCAGTTCTTTTGAGTATATACCTAGATATAGAATTGATGGGTGTGTGGTAATTATAGTTTTAATTTATTGAGGAACTGTTTTACAGTTTTCCACAGCAGCTGTACCATTTTACATTCCCACTTTTCTACATCTTCACCAACCCTTATTTCCTTCCTTCCTTCCCTTCCTTCCCTTCCTTCCCTTCCTTCCCTTCCTTCCCTTCCTTCCTTCCTTCCTTCTCCTTTCCTTTCCTTTCCTTCCTTCCTTCCTTCCTTCCTTCCTTCCTTCCCCCTTTCCTTCCTTCCTTCCTTCCTTCCTTCCTTCCCCCTTTCCTTTCCTTTCCTTTCCTTTCCTTTCCTTTCCTTTCCTTTCCTTTCCTTTCCTTTCCATCTGCTGTCCTAATGGGTGTGAGTGGGTATCTCATTGTGGTTTTAATTTGCATCATTTTTTTTAATGTATAGTTTTACAATTTATTCCTTGCCTTCAAGAAGCATTCATTTTGTTATGCACATCTTTGAAATACGTTGCCTGAGTGTTTAAACAATCACACAATCCTAGATTAAGGCAGTTTATTGAATCACGCACACACAGATTATATGATAAGCTTAATGGCTGATTTGCTCATTTGGGGAGGTCGGTAATATTAACAGAACAAAAATAACCCATCCATTTCTGCTTTTGCTTTATTCTCTGTGCCCAATTAATTGTGGTTAGCAATGTTGTTTTCATTCATGCTTTTTCTTGGTCATAGAATAGGAAAAACAGTTTTAAGAATATGAACTTTTGATAGTGGTTCATATTTTCCACATGCATTTGTGAAAGATGAAATGAGAAAGGAATTGCAGAGTTGGCAGGAGTTGGGGATTGTGGGAGGATACAGAAGGTATCAAGAATAAAGTAGAATAAGATGAGAGAAAATGAAATCCAGAGTGATATTGAAAGGATAGATTCAGTAATCACAGATTAGGCAGAAAAACAAGAATAAAGTAAGTGCTCCTTTGAAGGATATGGAACCTTGCCATCCCACTCCACTCCCCCACTCTGCTGAATGACCACATGTTGGATGGTGCCTGTGAATGTCTGTCCTGTGTCTGATATCCCAAAGTGTGCCTCTCCCAGTGTTTTGCCTTTCCCCTCCTGGCCAGAATCATTTTTGAATGGAATCAGTTTCAATGGCCTGCCTCAGTTTTATCATCTAAATTGTTATTCTTACTATGACTCAGCAAATCTATTTACATCAGGATCAATAAGAAACTCTTTGGACCTTCTAGTAAAGCAAACTTCCAGCCTTTCAAAATTCCCATCATCCAATTTGGAATTCATTCAGAAAATCATTTCTGAACAACTTCAGGTAATACACTACTTCAGAGGTGTCATCAAATACTAGATATCCAGCTAGAAAATAGGTTATGTAAGAAGTTGATCTTGGCTAAATAAGATACCAACAATGGGGTTAAAAATGAAGCCAGGGTTTTGCTTGTAATCCCTCCCTCCTCGGTTTGCATCAGCTGCCCCCCATGCCCACCATTGTACCTTTAACAGGACTGGATGACACATGTGATTCTGCTTGTGTCATGGTTACACCACTTGACTCTTCCTGAAACAGTGGTCATTCACCAGGAACTTATGTTTCTGAACCTATGAGAGAGTCATAATGTCAAATGAAGTTGGACAAATAAATGTTCTTGTTCTCTGTATTTAATTTTGGTAACAAGAGGCATAGGTTCGGTTCTTTAAAAAATGAAATGTTACACATTTCTTCCCCATATTGTAAAACACCATGCTTTCATTCCCTTTTCAATCTCCAATCCAGTTATGTGACCTATAATGAATTCAACAAATGCTTCTACATTTGTGATCAGACAGGATTATTTCATAGACAAACTCTATCTTGTGGGAAAGATACTACAAGATCCAGGACTGAAATATATGATTTTGTAGGGGGAAACTGCCTGAAAAATCCTTACCTTCTTATCAAAATATAATGGTTAGTGATATATGAAGAATACCCACCTTAATGCACTGACATATGATAATCTCCCACATATGCCTCTCTCTGAGATATAAAACTCTGGAATCATTCACTTAAGAGCATTTAATGAGCTTGTTAAAGGCACTATGACTCAGCTCTGATTATTTTATAGTGAAAACACAACAGATTTTACCCTCCCAGAGCTACCATACTAGTAGAGTGACAAACATTAAGCAAATGAGTACATAAATGAACACATAATTATATTGGTGATAAGTGTTACGAAGAATAACACAGGGTTCTAGGGGGATAAGATAATGTAGATGAGTGGAGGTCTGAGGATATAAAATTTAAGCCAGATTTTAAGAGTAAGAGGGATTTAGTCACCAAGTAATAGAGGTAAACAGATTGAGAATATCCTGGAAGAGAGACAAGCATGTGAAAAGGCCCAGGAATGGGAAGGAGTTTGGTGCACTTGAGGAACTGGAGGAAGGCCATTGTGGTTGGAGTAGGATGGAGAAGGGGTGCCAAGGAGGGTCAGAGATGGGCAGAGTACAAATTTGGCAAAGACTTGAAGGTCATGTCCAATATCACTGGACAGCTATTTAAAGGGCTTCCTATAGTCATGGGACAAAATATGAAGCACATTTAAAGCTGCTTTCTGGAGAACTGATGGCAGAGGAGCAGGAGAGGAAGTAGGGCCAATTAAGAGGCTATTGCAGTAGTGCAGGTGACAGACAGTGACTGCTAGTGGCACCATTTGTTCTTCCAGAGCCCAGTTTTGGACTCTACTATCTGCTTAGACTCATAGTCAAGGCTGTAATCCTCATGAAATTTTATAAATGTTTCATTCATTATAGAACTACTTTCAACGATTTCTGATATAAATCATAAATATATAGACCAGGAACAAAATGACAGTTCATTCTGCTGGATAACACAGAATGAATCAACATCTCTACAAATAACAATAGCAGCAACAAAAGTATTTATCTTTTTTGATATGTGAAATCTCATCTTTTCATGATTCCAGGATTATCTTATTTTTCCCTGTGACCCCTAATGTTCCAGAGATTCATAAAAGGCAATTAATGCTAAAAATATATAATTAATATGCCTCACATAATAACAGAACTCTAACATTAATTTATTCACAGAAGTTTGAATTAGTTAATGAATACTTTATTCATGAGGCTGATTCAATTTGACTTTGTATGAAATTTTATATAGCATGCTAAATTTTTTTAATGTTTATTTTTGAGAAACAAAGTGTGAGTGGGGGAGGGACAGAGAGAGAGGGAGACACAGAATCTGAAGCAGGCTCCAGGCTCCGAGCTGTCAGTACAGAGCCCGATGTGGGGCTCAAACTCAGGAGCGCTGAGATCATGACCTGAAGTCAGATGCTTAACCAACTGAGCCACCCAGATGCCCCAAATTTTCAATCTGTAACTACTGCTTAATTTTGCACTCCATTAAACAATAATGTCAGTGTAGAAATATGTAAAAGTTAGAAAATTCAATAGTTTATCTTCAAGGCAACATGTTCTATTAGAACTCCATCTTTACCTTCCCATTTATCATACATACAACAGAAATGATAAAAATGGTTTCATTTGCACAAGAATGTTTTTAAATAATGGGAACAATGAATGTTAGAAAATGAGAAAGAGTGCTGTCAGAGATGCTTAATTCAAAATAAAACTCTACCCCTTAAACTTCTTTAACAGCTAGAATGGTTCATTGAAAATTACTAGAATGCTAGGCCCCAAGTGTTTTTAATAGTCTTCTTTAAATACAAACATCTTAAGAAATAAAACCTATTGCCATATATAAATTTTAATATTTTTTTTTCCTTTTTAAGTGTGTATAAAGTCCAGACTTAGAGTAGATGAATAGCATGGTTTTCTGACTTGTTAATTCATTTAATCATTACTTCAGTACTCCTTAATTGAATAAATATTTGGGGTTAGAAAAAAGATCAGTAAGTTATGAATCCTAGTGATTTAAGATATGACAATTCTCTTGGAATATATACTATACTTACGGAGCTTCTCCTGGAATATACAGTATATTTAAGGAGCTACTATAAGCAGCAATATCACTGATGTCAATAAGCTTTTTAATCGATATTTGGTAACATTTCAGAAACCACACTTGTTTGTAATGCAGATTTTCTGGGTACCTGTGGTCAAAAAAAAAGATAAATATGGTTATATATCATATTTACCTACTCATATTCATTAAAAGGAAGAAATCCTACAAAACTGTTATTATAGGGATGATAATGGGTTTGTTGGAAGTATCATCTGTCTATTATTTAATTATTTTGTATTATAATTTATGTGATTGCATTATTGTAATTCTAACTGGGGAAAAAAACCTAGGTGAGGTATTAAATGAAATCACATGTACATGTAACCATGGTTTTCAGAACAAGCCCATATGAAGCTTTAAATAATTTTAGATGCACATTTTATTTGTAAAAACAATAGGACTGAAAATAGTGACTCTAGCATTAAAGGACTTATAAATATCCAGAATGCAATGGAGAGGAGTCAAAGTTGCATAAGCTTTCAGACATGTTAACAGTCTTTAGTATTATATCTTTTCCTTTAGGAAAGGAAAATCCAAAAGAAAATAATAACTAGTGATCTCTGGAACATGTTATCATTTGGTGTTATTTCAGAACTTATTAAAGCAAGTGAAAACCAGAAGGAAAAAAGAGCTATCTGAAGAGCAAATTTATTTCTCCTTCCATAATGTACACACCAAGATTTATAACTTTACCCAGTGCTTTTTCAAATCACTCATGCCTTCTAAACTTCTGGAAAGATTGACAGTATAATTATTGGAATGGCTATGTTGTGTGGTGATTGAGAGCAGGAACTATGGAATGGATGGCCCGCCTGTGCCACTTATATCTGTATAATCTTGGGCAAGTTACTTCTCTGTACCTTCATTTTCTCATCAGTAAACTGAGCTAGTGTATTTTCTGTGTATCTTTAAATATACTTGTCCCCATCGCAGACAATAATTACAAGGATTTATGAGTTAATATGCTTAGTACACTGTGTAGCACATGGTAACCAAATGTTATCTATTACAAGGTTAAACTCCAAAGTTGAAATTTAAAATCAAGCCATATCCTAATAGATTAGGAAATGGCTGATACGTGAGAAAATGGTTCATGTCAGTAATAATCAAGAAATATTAACGTGAGATAACTTTTTCTAACTTTTTTTTTTAATTGGGAAAAAACTGTTGGTACCTTCATGATGTTTGCGTAGGGGTGGGTAACAACCACTTTGGAAGGCAGTTGGCCTGGACTCATACACACATATGCATATGTCTATTTATTAAATAGGGAAAAGACTTCTTACACAAAATGGTGCCCATGACCTTAAGTGAAATGAAAAAACAGAAGTAGCCTAATAATTTACCTATATTGCATGATTCTACTTTTGTGAGGAAAAAAAAAATGTTTTCTTTGTGTTTGCAAGGGAACAAGTATATTTAAAGATACACAGAAAATTGAAAGGATATACATAAAGTTAAAATTAGTTTTTTTCCAGAGGGTGGAATTGGGGTTGAGGGACAAGGGGGTACTTGGTACACTTCCATATTTTTAAAATTTGCTAAAAAAAAATCACATTAAAAACATATATTTGAGGGGGGAGCCTAAGCCAGAAAATCACTGGTTAGGGAATTCTAGCCCCAGAACAACAGTCTTTTGGACCTGGAGAAGAAATGGATCCGAAAGATAGTTACATTTACGTATATACAGAGCATTGGTTTGAATGTACTTTGTAGAGTAACTAAATCCAGTTGCTGAGTTATGGGAAACTCTTCACTTAAAGATGGCTGACAGATATGACTTCTTAGTTGGCAAGAGATCAAGTTGCCAAAATCCCTAAGTCTGTGTTGACTGGCAAATACATGGAGCATAAAGGGAATTGGGGTGCTTTACAAAGAAAATCTAGCACTCAGCCCAAAAGCAATATGTATTTTAGAAGGCCACCTCTAGCCCATAAAGTCATGTGTACTGCAGTCTAAAAAGCAAGCCCGTTCAGAGAGATGCAGACTACAAATGCATACTCTATAGCCTTGAATAGTAATTGTCTTCTCTTATTGTTCAGAAAATATTTTTACACTGTTCACCACACTTCATCAGACCTTAGTTAATATTGGGAGAATTAAAATGAAGAGTTTCATAGAGATTATCTGTGGAAGAGATATCTCTGAATATGGTTTTGGTATACAGAAAATTGTGTCCTCAGGATCTAGTGATACAAAGATATGTAGAAAAGATGGAAATGTTTAGATTAGTATAGATTGTTATGAAAACTGTAATGTAGTGTCTTAAAATCCTTTGTTTTGATAATTTTCAAAACAATCTGAAAAAAATTCTATATGAGCATGGTGCAAGTCTATTGATGCTTATTATTATTTTTAATGACAATATCTTGATTATCTTTACAGAGTTACTGGAGGTGAACTGTTTGAAGACATAGTGGCGAGAGAATATTACAGTGAAGCTGATGCCAGGTAAGTGACTTGCCCTGAGCAAGATACAAGACTCAACATTCAAATGACACTTGCTCAATATATCTCTTTATAAATATATCATAACCCTTAGTATTTATGAGACTCTCATAAAACCATCTGGGACTTCTTCTCATAAATGAGTCCCTCTTAATTGCTATTTGTCTCTCTTAATGTTTCCAACATAATTGGTTTGGGGGAAAAAAAATAGAATCTGGTCTAAATGTTGTTATTATCTAGCATCTACAGTTAGTCTTTTAAAAATGAATAATAAAATATACACTGTACTGGGAATGACTTCTGCTAAAGAGATGTACTCTTTTAGCAAAGTTAAGAGATAAAAGATTAAGATCTTCTAGTCTCTAGATCCTGAGCTGCCCATGATGGTAGTCCCTAGTGTCACATGGCTATTTTAATTTCAATCCGTCAAAATTAAAGTTAAATAAAAAATTTAGTTTCTCAGTTGTACTAGCTACATTTTGAATGCTTAATAGCCTTAAGTGCTAGTGACTACCAGTTGAAGATAGCAGATATAGAACATTTCCATCATCATAGACCATTCCACTGAACAGCCCATGTCTAATCAGAGAGCATAAAAAAAAAAATAGACTACAAAAGCCCAAGTGGTCTCCTTAAAGCATTTATTAGCTGTTTAACTCTTTGGAAATTCCAGGATAGCTTTTGGAACTCTCATATGAAAAATATTTATTCAGGTATTTCAGAGGGTTCAATATTTCCCAATCTTGTTAATTGTCGTCATCTTTAACAGTGGCTATACTGTACATTTTCTCTCATTTGAAACTTCCTAGGCTGCACAAAGGCAACCTTTTTGAAGTAACATTAATTTGCTTGCCTAGGTACTACTTAGACTGTATCATGTTAGTTTTCCTTGGTGTTTCTTTACACATATTCAGTAGTTGGCACTTATTTTGAAAACTCTAGCCTTGAGCAATTGACTCTATATTAGCCATGTAAATGAGATATTCTGAAAATTCAGTTACTTATTGTCTGCCCCCATTCTCTAATGCTTTCAGAGCTTCCTAACACTTACTAATCCCACAGTAGCCTGCCCTCAGCAGATAGTCAGCTGATAGCCGATTCCCTCCCCATCCCTTCAAAGCAGCACATGCATACACAGGCTCACTTGCAAATCTCTAATTAATCTTCTTGGTTTAATGCCAGTTTATGACATTCTGTGAACCTTATCTGTACATGACTACATGCTAATTTTTTAATGGAATTTTTACTGCCAAAGTCAAATAGAAACTTCCATGCCCCTTATACTATGATGAGTGAATCACCACTTGCTCAGTTTATCCCATTTCTTACATTCGGCCCCTGAAAAGAGGCTTCAGAGCAGCCTTGCAATTAGCTATTTTCCCACTTGCCCAAAGAGAGTAGTAATTTTAACTAAGGTAGTAAACAAGTTAGGGAATTACATTTATTTTGCTATTTAAAGTTATGTAAAACAGGTTATTATGTTTGAAAGATATTGGTTGGAATTAAAATAGAAACTGTTTTCACTATTGAAGAACCCTACAGATAACAGGGTAGACCCTATAAGTTGGATCATTTTATATGCATGTTTCTATTAAGTTTTGGAATTCACTATAAGTTAATTTTTAGGATAGGTCCTACAACAAAATCAAGGAGAAGGAACAAATCTTCCCACGTACAAACATAAAGAAAAAGTCTTTCCTTACTAGTCCTCAAGAACTTAAGAATTGAATCCATTCTCACTAGCAAAAAATGATGTAATTCATTTAATTTGAATTATTGTTTACTTCTTTATTTTGCATTATTCATTAAACCTGATGACTTACACCTGTGGTTGAAGAGAAAGTGAAATATTTCTAAAAAGTAATACAAAGTGAAGGGAAAAAATTCATAAGATTTAAAAAATAATTACCAACACACACTCAAATAACCTATATAGTCAAAAAGTAAACGATGTTTAGCCCCTTTAATGGTACTCTTTATAGAGTTAGCATTGGAAAATCATAACCACAGTCATGTTTTTTTTACATTCACATTGTAAGAAATCAGATGGTGATTACTTTTTATAATTCAAGGATTTACTTTGAAGTAATATTATTTTGTACATTAAGTGGTTGAAATGTCCTTATTAAAATGTTTGTTAATGAATATAGCTCTATACATAACCTGTATTTGAATTGCACAGTAAATTTGTACAAAATACATCAGTGTGATCTCTATTATTTTATGTCAGATGACAGTTCATGGGACCTTACAGGTGCCAATCAATGATTTATCCCCTTTAATTAGCAATCTGTTTGACATCAGCGAGCCTTTAATAAGAATAGTATAAATTGTACTTTTTGACATTGTATAAGCAAAAGTTTTCCTTCACTGAGGTGTATGGAAATGTATCTAACAATTACTAGTGTTCCAGGGTATTAAAAAGTTGTTTGTTTTTTTTTTTTTTCCGTAAGTTCCTAGCCCTTCTCCAGAGTATGCCTCTCCTGAAGAGGGATTTATTTTATGTCGTGGGTTTACTTGAAATTTTCCCTCTGTTATTGAGACTTGCATTGGTTTTCCTCTTAAATATTCTACAAGAAGCACCAGTTCTAAGTCAAAATGATAAATGTGTCCCTCCATTTTTTTAACCCTCGTTTCACCTGCCACTTCATCTGTGTTTACCCTCTTGTTTCAACACCTATGTTTAATTGTGACCTCAGATTTTAAACAGTTTAGATGTGTATGAGAAATACTCATAAATTTTATATTGCTAAAGGAATTTCCCAGAGCATTATGGGAATATTTATGAATTTTTCTCCTTGAATATGGAAATTTTGACTTCTATATACAAGTGATTTAATATGTACACTTGCAATGAAAAAAACACACAACTCAAATTGTTTTGTCTGAACATGTCACAAACTCTATGTTGGATGTCATTTTTGTTAGAACCAGAATTAGCTTTATTCAGCATTATTAAATTCCAATGTAAAGCTAAAAATATGTTGTGAAAATATAATTTTTGTTTGTTTGTTTGTTTCGTTTTAACTTTCATTTTATTTTGTATTCAATGTGATTATGTACCTTTAAAATGTTCTCCCTTCCATTCTGCCCTTGTATCTTTACAGTCATTGTATACAGCAGATTCTAGAAAGTGTAAATCATTGTCACCTAAATGGCATAGTTCACAGGGACCTGAAGGTCAGTATATGGAGTCCATAAATCTGAATCAAAGGAGGTTTTTTTTTGTTTGTTTTATTTCTGGGGAAAGGGCAGAGGGTGGGTATTTAAAATGGTTCCCTTGCCTTTCCCAATTTTTCCCTAAAATGACTACATGATGAAATGATAATGCATGATGCCTCTTTCAGTTTGCTCATCTACAGGCTAAATATACATCATAGCAGAAAGGAAAGGACAATATTAAAAACACAACCTGTTAAGTTTCCAAGCAGTAAACTACCAGAGGCGGTTTGGGGGCAGGCTTTCCTGAAATGTCCAGCATTCACCTGGAGATAAACTTGGCCTGTGATGTATGTCCGCCTGTAGATTTAAACACCACTTCTGTTCTGAGACCATGGGTTGCTGTAGCAAAACAACTGGCTACACATTGCTCCATTTGAGTCTGATGAACCCTCAGGCAAGAGGTAATAATTGCCAGCTAAATTAAAGCACAAGAAGTTAATGATTTATCAAAAATTCATTATGTATCCTAATTTCACCTTAATGGTGCCTTGACTGCTAATGTGACAGCCTTTGGAATGATACTGAAAAATGGGAGGGAATAAGGAAGCAGTTTTTTTATATGGGGTGGAGGTGGACCACGACAGCTATAAAAATTTGACTTGCATTCCAGTTCTTTTCCTATAAGAATTTAGAACTAGAAAATGAGCTCCTGAATTAAAATATTTTTAAGAAGGTTTTTGTCCTCAAACACGTGGATCCACATTTTCTCTCACATCTGGCAAGATCCTGATTGCGCTGAGGTAGTAGTCACTCTACTTGAGCAATATGTTTACATTACTGAAGGTGGTAAAATACAACCCAGTTGTCTGCTGGTTTTGCACTGTAACCCAGTCTCTCTGAGGGTATACAGACAGTGAGTGTAAGCTTGGAACTAACACACGCCCCCTGGTGTTTGCATGCAGTCATTGCATTCAGCAGATCCTGGAGGCTGTGCTACACTGCCATCAGATGGGCGTAGTCCATCGGGACCTGAAGGTGAGTAATGCTGTTGGAGAAGATAAACCACCACACAATTCTTAATGACTGTTCAGCTGCAATTATGCCTGTAAAGGCAAAAATATGAGCAAGAAAGTTGTGTGGACTCATTCCAACACATTACGAAAACACATTCCCTTACCACAGTCTCACTTATTTCATCTCTTCTCTGATACACACTTGAGACTTACATAAATCCCATTTCATCCCGAGAAATAATGTCCTACCATTAACAATAAGTAGGTTGCTATATTTCTTTCCTCCTAAGAATATAGCACTTAATGTGACTTTGAGTACGATTGATGGTCTCTTCTTCAGTCTGAACTCATTCTGTGGACATTGATCAAACATACTATTTTAGAGTCATACTGTGTATACCTAATATAATGTAAATAGTTATGAAAATTATAAAGAGAGTAGAGATAAAGTCATTGAATATGTTTTTGGCCCAAGTTATTGGTGCTAAAGGACCTCCGTTTTGGGCTCTGAAGTCTCTTTCCCTCAATAGTAGTTCCAGGAATTCTGAGGACATTGAGGCTTCCTGGCTCCTTGTTTATTTACATTCCTAAGTACTAAGATACTAGTGCCTTTTAAAACAGATAGGAAAAAGGTCAAGCAGATTTAATGTCAAATAATATTTATGTAACCTGTATATGGACTCATACTTTTAAGACTTCACTCAGTTTCTGATACCATTGAGGATGAAAAATGTTCAGATCACTTAGAAATTAAACAGTTCAGGGGAAGGCTTCTCTTTCATCCAATCTCTGTCCCCTTCTCTCAGCACTCTAGTTTCACTTATGGAATTTCAGGGATCTAGTGAAGGCCTATAAATTTAAGTGAAAGTACTGGGTGGGCAAAATAGCAAATTGTGAGCACTATGTGGTTGTCATTCTTTGTTTCAAGCCTCAGCCACTTCCAGGCATTAGTACAAATGTGGCCAAGTAATGTAGAATGTCAACTGTGTGTGTTCAGTGGGAGGACCAGGGCTGGTTTCTCACTTGCAGACTTCCCTAGTTACGATAAATTGGTAAATCCGTAGTTACCATTCATTTAGTATGCTCTGGAAGAATATATCTCTAAGGATCCACAACAAGTTACTTGAAGATGTGATGTGTAAGCAAAGTATCACCTTAGTCTCTCAGATCTTCCTTCGATTTCAATTTGAGTCTGAGAGCTTTAAATGTCAAAAGCAAAGGTATGGTTAAGGGCATTTTCTTTTGGAGAGCCAAGATGGGACTGTGTGCATCTGCTAACGCTTTACCAAATGTACCCATCAGGATTAAGGAAAAACAATATGTTCCTTTGAAAATTCATATCTTTGGCAATCACCTCAAGAATTCCCTACCAGACATGTAGAGAAAGTCCCCGTTTTGTTACTCCTCCGAGCTCTCACTGTACTACTATCCTAAGTGAATATACATGAGCATACACATTTATTTGTACAATTTTATCAGATACTCAATTTAATACATTATCATTTGAAATATTTTACTCCATGTTATGTAATTATAAGTATACTCTAAAAGCCAAGATTGAAAAAATGTTAATTCTCTTACATGACCTTAAAATCTATCTTGTGGGGTCATGATATTGGGCTTCTGTAAGTGTTCCAACTCAGCTGAGCTCTTCAAAGACTGGAGCTTTAATCAGAGATGGCAGTGGGTCTAGGTTGTGGGCTGTGCAAAAATATATTTTCTGACATAGGAGTTAAATTCACTAGTTAAAAACTCAGGCAGGGGGCACCTGGGTGGCTCAGTTGGCTGAGCATCCGACTTCGCCTGAGGTCATGATCTCGTGGTTCATGGGTTCGAGCCCCGCGTCGGGCTCTGTGCTAACAGCTCAGAGCCTGGAGCCTGCTTCGCATTCTGTGTCTCCCTCTCTCTCTGTTCCTCCCCTGCTCGTGCTCTCTGTCAGAAATAAAGATGAAAAAAAAATGAAAAATTCAGGCAGGTGATTTTTAGGGAGGCCTGATACCAAAGGAAATAACCTGCACATCACCCAACAAAATGTTTTTGTTCTCCATCCTTATTTTGATTTTGGGAGAGGATAGGAGTATGCTTTGTGTAGAGCTTGTTATAATTTTTGTGATTATCTTGGTTTCTGTCAAATTCCTGACTTGAATAGATTTCAGTTGAGTCTAGTTTTCAGGGCATGTTTCAGTAGGCCATTTCATAACATGATACGAGAGTTCATAACATAATAAAAGAATATATTAGAGGAAGTTTATACACACACCCTGAGTGTGCTAAATCTCTGATTTTATGTCTTTTATATCTACACGTATACTTTATCTGCTAAGTATACTGCTTGTAATAGTATATTTGCCAATATATAAAATGAAAGAGATAGGTAAAATTTTTTATTATCAGGCTTTAAACAAAAATTTGCCCTCCTATTCTTAGGTCATATATTTTTGTTTCCATATCTTGATTCATTTGTTAATTCGTATATAATACAGATGTTTGATGCACAGTTTAATTTGTCCATATCAGTGAGAGAAAAACACAGAAAGTGTTCTGTTTTCCATCCTTATTAAAGGCACCTACAAGCATATGAGTACTGTACAATTTGTTTGTAAGCCCATCCTAGAACAATAGCTATATTACTGTAATACCTATAATACCTACTTATAATACTACCTGTAATACTTCACAGTACCTAATATAGGACTTCATACCTAGTAAATACTTGTGGCATATGCTTTCAATTTAGGAATGAATGAAACTCAATGAAAAGCACATTTACAATATAAAAAGCATCATTGAATAAGATAATTTTTGTGGATGTTAGTTAATATTGAATAAAGAGGATAAGTATATCCTCTTTGATATGGTCATAACATAAAGATCATTATCTGAATAACTGCCACTCTTGGGAGCTTCTTAGACAGTGGAATCCACCAGATGGAAAATTATAAGGACCTAGAGACAAGGCTGAGGCATAGCAGACAATTAGGGGACGTCCTCAAACAAGCAGTAGAATAAGGTTCCATGTGGTGGGATATTAGCATAAAGGAAGCACATCAGTCAGAGCCAGACAGCATCCAGTGGATACACAAGCCTCTTGTCTAATGTGCAGCCAGTGTCAAACCTAAGCAATATTAAGGAGTATCTACCAGTGGTGACATAATTATGGTACTATAGTTGAATATGATTCTCATCTTTGGGAGAATTTGGATCAAGGTGAGATGTTAGTAATAAAAATGATAATAGCTGCCATTTATCGGGCATTTACCATGTACCCTATACTATGATATCATATGAATCTTAAGAGCTTTATGAAGAAGGCGCTTTGATATTCCCCATGTTGCGCAAAGAGAGCTTTAGCAACCACTAGTGAAAGAACTTACTCATGGTCACTCAGCTAGTGAGATATGATTTGTGCCCAAGCATTTTGTTTCCAGTGTCTGCATACTTAATTGCTACCATTTCTCAATTCGTTAGTTGGATAAATCAAAAACTTTACAGAGGCCGAAAAATAGATCAAATGATGATGGGAAAGTAATTTCACCGGCGACAGTAAGAATTGGGAAATGATTTTAAGATTTGTGAATCAAATGATTAAAATGATCCTGCCTATGGATGTTCCAGAACTACACAAAATCTGTATCATTAGGAATAAGAGAATAAGTTACTTTTTAAGATATAATATGGAGTGGAGGGGGACAATATAATTTGCCAATAGATTGGTGTCCGAAGTATAAATTTCTTATTCAGGAAATCAGTAAAGTGGCATTGGTCCCAGCCTTGGGAAAATGAGGCATAGAGAAGAACGATATGCATTTGCCACATGTAATTTAGGCCACATCAGACAATCAGTTTGAAGTACCTAAAAATAGACTGTTTACAAAGAATGGATTGCTATAACTCAGTGTTGAGTGTTTGTGAACTGAGGATTGAAAAGTCAGGTATAAAGAGAGAGGAACAAACATTCATCAAACATGTCTTGAGTACCTGTTGAGGCACTGTCATAACTCCGGGCATAAATTACAGAGCAAACTAAGAACAAACCTTATGTGGATAGAACCTATAGGCCACTGAATAAAGATCATTTTAAAATATGTATCAGGGCTGTTCCTCCCAGAAAGAAGGATATACATCACATGAATAGTGCACCCTGAAAAGCATTAGGTTAAAAAGGTCGCAGTAACAAATCACAGCTCTTGAGGTCACAAGAAGTAGAGGGATATCAAACCAGATGTGTTCTCTCATTTAAGAGCCTGAAGAGTACAGTTTCTGTGAATCAGTTAACAGAAGTCAAAGGAGGCAGCTCTATAGCTGTGTTTTATCATATAACTGTATTTCACACAAAGTGGTAAGATTTCTTCAGTTCAAAGTACAGCAGAAATGGTTACCAAACTACTTCATGAACACCAATCTGGTTAGAAGACTTCATATACACACAATAATCTCTTAGCAGCACATCGACACCTGTAAACTGCCTTAGCAGAGAATGAGCTACCTCCTGAAAAACAATGTTATTTAATGGAAAAGTCATTAGGTCAATAGATGGAGAAAGAGAGGGAAGAAGAGAGAGAGGTATAGAATAGGTTTTTAATGAAGGTAATAATTCTGGAGATTTGGGGGCACTTGAAAACTTTTATAGGAATAAAATTAAATTTCAAACCAGAAAAGAAAGAAATTAATTTTCTGGAGGACCATGACATGTAATAAATCCTCTTTAGCAATAGATATATCAAATTGTGAATGTCTGTTTTGAATAATTATAAAATCACAATTATTCCACTTTTCTCAGAAGCATACTTAAATACAAGTTTAACAAACTTATCATTTGTGTATAATGTATGTCGAGGTGCTTTAGAAACTATGTAAGTGATAAATTCCATAATTCATTAGTCATTCTGGTGTCTCTTTATTGAACCTGACAACTGTGTGTCAAGCCATAGAGAAACAGTAGGTGATTGAAACAGTCCCACTGTGGTCACCCTCACTTCTTTCAGCCTACCTGAAAATATGTGCTAATGACGTAGAAGTAAATAAAAAAAAAACAGGAATGGAAAACAGACAATTCTAAGGAACTTGCTCCATATATGCATGGTGGTACAAATAATACTTCCTAATCACAGACTTACAGAACATGTGTCAGCTGAAAACTCCCTGTGCTAAATACATAAATTCAGGCATCCATTCCATATAAAAATAAAAACAAAAGTCACTTGTACCATGTGCACAAAAGAACTTCTACCATGTTCATGAGTGAGATTGGTATTCAAGCTTTGCAATTCATGCAAACTTTCACTTAGTTTATTTCTAGGAGCTTTGTTCACACCTTCTTTGGCAAAGGAAAAGTGACTGAAAACACACCAAAGCACAGAATGCTTATCTTCATGTTGAAATAATTGATACACTTCAATAGAGGAAAGAAATCTAAAAAGACAATTTCAGTTCCTGAAAACTAATATGCAAAGAAATGTAAGAATTAAATAATAATGGAATAATGAAACTAATAACTAGCTGTTTTTATAATATTCATAAAGGAAAGAGCTATAAAAAAAAAGTAAAGCACACATGATGTTGCTGCACATGTATAGTCCTAGTATTTGAGTTTTATTGGCTAGATTTATTGGCTGTGATATGACTGATGCTGAAAATGGTCACCACTTTTGCCAAATCAGTTCCTTCATAAAGATCACACTAATTTAGAAATTCTCATATGTTTGTGAGATTTTTGAGAAGCAAGATTGAAAATATGTCTCATAAGTTCTCCCCCTTGTCTTATTTGGATATGGGTAGTAAATATTTTTGAGTATTTCAGATTCTTTTGCAACTAGCTACTTAGTGGACTGTCTATACCAATGGTATAAAACTTACCCATTTTTAATCCATTGGAGGAATTCCCTCAGTCTCACATCTTTAAAAGAAGCAATCAGAAAGCTGGCTTCAAGTCCTCCATCTTTTTTGATGTCTCTACCTCATTTAGACACTGAGGAGTTTGAGTCATTTTATCTCCTATGCCAGTCTCTGTCCTAAAAGTGATTCCAGCAACTTGCCTAGGTACTTTGAGATATTTGAACAGATTCAAGAAAATCTCAAATCACAACTAACAAAGTTGCCTCTGCATCCATATGGAAGTAGAAAACAAAACTTGCCAACAGTTGCTGCTCATTACAGCTGATATGCTATAAATGGTTGTTGACACTAAGACCAGATGTCATGGAAAATCCTGCATCATTAGGAAGCAATTGGGTGGGGAAGGAACCTGTGTGTGAGAACATCAGTAGAATCTATTTAAAAACCGACCTAAAAAGTGATCGCATTATAGGAATTTAGAGATAATCTCAATATATAAAGATTAGCATAATAGATTGCATTAAATTTAGGAATATAGACATCCTCCAAGTTATAAACATTCATTGCAAATGTGATGTGCATTTGAAAGTTGAAGGGACTCATTAGCTCTAAGACTGTGAGTTACCCATGTCCACACAGGACATAAACCTAGATCTTCATCTTTTTTCTAGGTCATCATGTTGCCCATTTCTCTCATGTTCATCTGTACATTGGAAAATCTGTGTTTCTGATTTCACCTTTCTCCTTTGCTTTACAAAATCAAAATAGTCGAATAGTAGCAGATAAGAGTGTAGTGGTGATCCTTTTTAAGGAAGCAGCCACTAATTAGCTGTAAGATTCTACCATTTTAGCTTTTATGAAATATAGTCACAAATTATCTTCCTTTCTGTCGGTGTTCAGAATTTGAACTAACCTACTTGCCAACAAACTTTTGTAGTACAACATTTTTTAAGTTGGAAGCTATATAAATAGTAGAACATGATAACAGGATTATTCAAATTTTGGATATATTCCAGAGAGTTGTATATAGTTCAAATCTGTGTGCTATTTCTAATGTTTCATTGAAGCTGGTCATTAGAAGCAATCTTGTGATGAAAGCAAAGAATTTTATGAAAGCAAAGAATCCTTTAATAAAATCAGTAAGCATCCTGATTTTACAGTTTGCATTCCATAATTCAATATTTTAGGTTTGCCTAAAAGATATGTACAAACATGAGGCCATTTTAGTGCTATTAATTTTTAAATCTACACAGTAACCTTGAAAGAGCCCTGCCTTTTCCTGTACATAACTGCAGCTGAACAGTCTTCATGGGTAGAAGGTGAAACACTGATCCAGATGGATTATTTCCCTGGATGACTCATGAGGCCCTATAGAGAGGTCTTCTAGGTCATCTCTAGGTATGAATATTTGCCCCAGTCATTCAGAGGCCATGCATGATAAAATTCTAAGGTGTTCCATTTCTTCTGAATTGGCAGATACTTGGTGTTTAAGGGCATAATGCACACAGCACTGCCAAGAAACGTTTTTGATCTAGTGATAAGAATAAAAGCACATTAAGGGCACCTTTTGGAATGAGCACTGGGTGTTGTATGGAAACCAATTTGACAGTAAATTTCATATATTAAAAAAAATAAAAATAAAAAAAAAATAAAAAGATTCAGCCAAGCAAAAAAAAAAAAAAAAAAAAGAAAAGCACATTAAATATTTTAAAAGTTTACTTACTGATGGCGCTGGCATTTTCTCAACAACTTCAGTATTATTTGATCTAAAAGACCCCAAATGACTGAGATTTCTAAAGTGATTGGAACTCTCCTTGAATGAGTGTGGTTGACAAATTAGGACAGATGTGTATTAGCAGAGATCTCTGACATCTCAATGCTTTTGAACGTGAAGGTTACAAAGAACTAAACTATTGCTTAGAGTTTGATGTGGTTTTTCCAAGTCATTTATTCCATAAATTAATAGCTGGAAATCACATTGTGATTAAATTAGAAAATGCGTGAATGTAGTGGGCCATAAATTTTATTAATGAAAACAAAATGTCAAATATTAATAATATAACATTGTTAGGTACTGTACTACATTAATAGACAACAGAGTTCCAACTAATTTTGAGTGTTAGGTTTTTACTAAAAGTTATTTCAGCCTGGAGATCTTTCATATCCTTGAGACATCTTTATCCCAGTGTCCACATTAAATTACCATGTGTTTAGTGTTGAGGTGATTAAAAAAACAAACAAAAAAACCCTATCAGCCCTAAGAAATTACAAAGTTTTCCTTACAGTTACCTATTGTCATAATAGTGATGAATCTGATGGCAGTGAACAGCAGTAGCCCGAAGAAGCTGGTACTTGATTAAAACTTACTTGCCTACACTCTTATTTCTTGTAGACTTAACCTAATTTTTTCCAAGTTCTGGTTATGAGTCTTTGCTAATTTGCATGGCTGGCTTAATCAATAAATATTGGTTTAGGCTGTGTTTATACAAGGTCAAAACAACCAACAGAATTGCTTAATTCAGTAAGAAAAAGTAGCCATTTCATGAAAAAAAAATTATATTAGTTTGCTAACACATAAACAGAACCAATTTGAATGACCTGAATATGTAGATTTCCAGACAATTGTTTTGGCACTTGTAGACTCCATTGTTTCCCAACTTTTTTCAGTCCGAGGCACACATCTAAATTTACTGGGTTTTAGCCCAAGGTAAGAACATGTTGAACTACACTCCCAAATGTGTACTTGGGGATGGTGGACTTCACTGTATGTCTTAATCAGCCTCCTTTTCCTGACCGTCTTCTGCCTTTAGTTCCTAAAATCCACAAAGGCGGTCTGGGGAAATTCAGGATTTTGCCCTGATGCCTGTTTTCAAAGTTCCAGTGTGTCTCGATGCCCTGGTTGGGAAACAGGGATAAATAGACACAGCCTTATTCCAAGACTGAGTTATCAGTCCTTGAACAACAATAAATACCCAAGAAAATGAAAATATGTATTTCTTATAGTATTCCAACATGTGAGAACACATATATAAAGAATGATTTGAATCACACTTTGTAGACATATAAATTATGTTTTAAAAAACTGGCTTATGAAGAAAAAAAGCTAACTATAACATTTGGCAAATAGTAGTACACTCTTCCTGCCTTTAAGAATAAACAGATTCTTAAAGACAGCAATTTAATACGTAATTCAGAATAAGACTCCAAAATTTGTTCAGAAATTGTTTGGAAACATTGAGGAATCAAAATCACTACATTTGGGTCCAAACTCTTGAAGTCAACTAGGATTTAATTTGCACAGTTTCATTTGCCAAATGTCTGTAGATTGGTCCAACTCTTGTTATCATTTTGCCAAGTTTCCTTCTGCTGAAAATGTCTGTGCTCTATTAGGCTTCTAAGTCAATGTCCATGGCCAAGTCTGGACCTCAGCAGCCCTTGGAAGCATGTGAGCAGGTCAAGACAGGTGCTTCCATTCATTTGATCTCTCCCCAAGTGTATTCTCTCTTCTGCCCAGTATCTCTCTAGTACATTTTTGCATCTGTCTGAAGCCTGCACACATGATAATTTTTAATCATTTTTCTAACCATATTTTCCCTGAGATTTAGGAATGACAGTCTCCTGGAGAGAGGACAGTGCATGACTTTTTTTTTTTCCTATTCTTACAAAATATGTTGTTAGTTTTGAATAGTCACTTAAAATAGGTTCTCACTTCAGTCTCTTTTTTTTTTCTTTCTAAATAAAGCCTGAGAATTTGCTTTTAGCTAGCAAATCCAAGGGAGCAGCTGTGAAACTGGCAGACTTTGGCTTAGCCATAGAAGTTCAAGGAGACCAGCAGGCGTGGTTTGGTGAGTAGGGCCTCTCTCTACTTCATGCTGCTCATTCTCTTCTGGCTCATTGTAGCCCACTTCCCAGCCAAAATAAGACAGAAATGTTGCCTCTAACAACAACCTGACTAAATTTGAAGACATTAGATCTTTATAAGCACTTAATTTTACTGACATTAAAGGGTATATGATCTAGAAGTAATTTAAGGGAAAATACTAATATGAGAACAGTAACACATTGACTTTTTCTTAAGGGATGAGTGAGAAAATGAATCCTGTACCAAGAATTAATGGGGAGGGTTGCAGTGTTCAAAAAGGACTTATTTTTCATTTGAGAAGAAATTGATTGTTCACACAGAACCTTACTTGATGCCAAAAACTGCTGTATAAATAGGTACTCAGGAAATATGGACTATTTCACATATTTTTTGATTAAGAAATTAAGGTTCTAAAAATATTATAATATGTGTATGTGTGTGTTTACCTTAATTATCTTCTGTTCTTTAAACTTCCAGTTTCCTCTCTAAAATTTTGATAATTTTGAAATTTCTATATGATGAAATTTCTGTTTGTTTACAGTTAAGAAAGAAATTAACTGTGAGTTTAAATTAGAGTATAGAAAACCAGGCTTGTGGATTGTTTTAATATTTATCCTGTCAGGTTATTTTATTCACTTTTTTTTATGCCTCCGTTTTTGCCACTTCTCAGTACTGACCCAGTTTTTCATGTAATGTCCCAAAATATAACCTCTCCCCAAGCCTCAATCTTACTTTTCTGACTTTCAATGTATTGAGGTTAGGTTATTTTTTAAATGATTTTTTTCACTTCTCATTGCTTGTTCGCTGAACAACAACAGAGCGCTCAAAAAAATGCTTATTCCTTTTGTTTTACATGCAGACCCTCTCTGTGTTTTCCTAAAGATAAGGTGTGCACAGAGCTTCCAGGATTCATTCTGTCTCTAATCTGTCCCAGCTAGTAACTGGGAATAGATGACATGGCAGCCTTCTCCCATCTCCTCTGCCAGCAGCTTAATTTAGGACCTCATTTTCTGCTTCCTGTCCTGTTTCAGTAGTACCTGACTGTTACCCTTGTCCGTGAGTCCTCCTAAGCTTAATACTGTCATTTGCATGAAGTCTCTCCTCACCCACCAGATAAATTTAGTATCTCCAAATTTGGCATTTGGTTTGTCATATTTTGACATGTGAATAAGCTTGTTCCTGTTAATTGCAAACTCAGAGAAAGTAAGACCTAGAATAAGTACTGTAAATTGGAGATACAGTCACATCTTTGTATCCTGGGTAAGAACATGGTTGACACAGATAAAGAATATATAGTAATTTGGAGTTGGGGTCCAACAGGAAGTAGCAGGGTAATCGCAGAGATGGACTGAGTAATTAATGGGGATGCTTGAATTAAGCATGAGGCTCTGCCCCCTCAAGATGCTGACACTTTCATATCAATAACTATTTACCATGTAGTGTGGGAGCATCTTAAAAGAAGCATGCATGAAGTGCTGTGGAGCACAAGAGAGGAAGTCTGAAATTCTGCCTGTGGGGAAAGTTTCAGTGATTGGTGTGCTTTTCTGCCTCCCTAATGGGTGAATGAGAATTTGTTCACTAACATAAAGGCCATGCAGAGGGATCAGCACATACAAAATCTCAGAGGCATGAAACTATTGTTTCTATTTAAGGAATAACAAGAAATTTGGTATAGTAAAGTATAAAGTATACTGGGATGAGTGGTAGTTAATGAGATGGGAAAGGATTTTATGTGCTTTTGAAGGATTTGGCTTTTATCCTGGAAGTTTCAAGGATCTGGTGAAAAATTTTAAGTAGGGAAGGACATAATTGGGTTTATGTTATGTAATGATGTTGTGGGTAACGATGTGGAGGGTGGCTTAAGGATACTTAGCCTCAAGGCAAGGGACCAGTTAGGCTAATGCAGGAGGTCAAACTATGCCTGATGACAGCTTGAACTAATGAGTACGCAGAAACAAGTTCCAGATACCATGCAAAACAGACAGGGTCTCTGAACTCTAAGGAAATCTGTTTAGAGGAAATCAAAACCCTAGAGGTTGGACTTTAGCCCCATCTAGAGAAAACCAGGAACCTGTTTCACAAGACTCCAGGTATGAAGCAGGATACCAAAATAGGGACTTAGATTTAGGCTAAGGGATGTAATTGTCAGAACTGGGTACAAGGTGATGATTAGATATCAGGAACAAGACAAGCCCTATTATCAGAGCTGAGGCTGCAAATTAACAACAGTAATTTGGCTTGGTGCTTGCAAGAATGATATTATTGAGCTCCTTAAATCTCCCCTGTTTTTGAGCTCTATGTTTTATCTCTTGTGCTCTGAGCTGAGGACAGAATTGAGTGTAGTGCAAAAAACTCCGCTTTTTGAACTAGAATACCCAAGCTTATATCCTGTGGTTCTTAACAGCTGTATGATATTGGGCAAGTCACTTTAACTCTGTGAGGTCCATTGTCCTCTTTGTAAGCAGTTATAATAAACACTTCCTTGCAAGGAACATACCTGTGCTACAAAAGATGTTGAATAAGTTTTCAAAACCATCTTGGCAGGGAACACAATGTCACAGTTCTTTGCCTACTTAGTGAAAGTTGTTGAGCAAATCCATGAGTGGAAAAACCAAATACCAAGTTAGTGAAAGCAATAGCATCCAAATAAAAGTACACAAATTTCAAATTGTGATCTGGTTTATTTCTAAAAGTGATCTGGTTCCAGAGAAAGAATGACAGATTGGGAATAAAATCCCCATTTCTTCTTCTGCATGATTCTATGACAGTTAAGTTCTTGCTAGGGTATCTATTAGAGTAATGACTTTTAAGAGGTGCATTTTAAGTCCTAAGAAAATTCAGCATTTCAACAAGTGTAAGAAAAAAACATAGTTTATAAGCTTAAGCGAAAACACAAGTTTTTTTTTTTCTTTTTTTCTTTAGCATATATTCTGCTTATTCTACTCAAGTTCAAGTGAATCCTCATTGTAACCTACCTGAGAAGGAGGCATGTGGTGTATATAATATATCTTGTGGGTGTTCTACCAGATATATCATAAATTTTAAAGTAAAAGCATGTTTTAGTATGAACGACTTGATTCGATATTTATTCAGTATTACCTACCAGCATAGTCTCGTGTATTTGATTAATTTTATCTTTTAAAATGTATTATCAATGTTAGGCAGGGAGTCTTTTTATTTTAATAAAATAAATTATTTTAATTTTAAGAAAAGAGCAGAACTCTTTATTTTGTGCAATGCCAGGAGTTCAGGCTTTTGCACAATTTTATTTTAAGAGTTCTTCTATAAATAAAAACGAGACAAGGCTTATAGAAGCTCTTTATTGCGTTTTTTCAATACTCCTTTTCAAGCCTAAATGTTTTTCTCATGATAATTTCTTCTGTCTTCTTAGCCCCGATTTATTTGAGCACTAGCCAAAATGCTAGAAGTAACACCTTGTGTCACTACATTTGTTAAGATGGCTAGAAAATTTACCAAAGCAAAATATCCAAATACAGCCCATTTTCTCCTGTGGGATTGGAAGTGCTATTTACAATATATCTCTAGTTCTTTGTTGCTGTTAGGGCAAAAAAGTATAACTACCACCATCTTGCTTCATGTAAGAATTGTTTTACTTGGTTGCTGTTATGTCTCTTTTTCTAAATATTAAGGTGTTTTTTTTAATGCAATGGATACATTTCCAACAGTAAGTAATTCTGTATTTGTTTTGGTATATTCTGATATCCTATTGGTTTTTCAGAGTGAGAAAAACATACTATCTCTAAAGAAGACAAGCTCTCATTAATTTACTTGCTAATAACATACATCATGAAAAACAAGATTCTTATGAGTTTAATCTCCTGCTAAAGAAGGTTTTATCCATTTTACCCTCAGTATTTTGGTATTCATGAGAACACATTGCACAGTACACGGTTCCTTAATGTTTGTACATTTAGATTATACAGTAAAACCTTGGTTTGTGAGCATAATTTGTTCCAGAAACATGCTTGTAATCCAAAGCACTTGTATATCAAAGTGAATTTCCCAATAAGAAATAATGGAAACTCAGATGATTTGTTCCACAACCCAAAAATATTCATATAAAAATGATTACAATACTGGAATATAATACAAAATGTAATGAAAAATAAACAACCTGCACCTATCTTTGAAAACCCTTGTGACTGGTGTGAAGGAAACAAAAGAGAGGAGGGTTATTGTTTAGGACCCACTTTCACTATCACTAACAGAATAACTACTACCTATTAGCTTAATGGAATCTTTTTCTGCATGGGGGCCATTGTATATGCTAACACGGATGTTGAGTACAGTACAGTATTAATCAACTCTTGTCATACACCATATTTAATGTAACTGGCAATAAAGCAGCAGAGGAAAGGGTCTATATCTGCAGGCAGCCTGATCTAGAATGAAGCAAAGCATTCCTAAGCTTCCTCTTGTCTGGAAAAGCAAGGGACTGTCCACAGGTGCTTTGAAGTGACAAATAATACACTACCACCAGTTACGGGCACCTTCCAACATTCTGAAGAATCACTGATATCTGCCAAACACAACAGCCTGAGACCAAGCATCGGAGCGACGATCACCCATAGTCCTGCAATGAGAGAGAGAGAGAGAGAGAGAGAGAGAGAGAGAGAGAGAGAACCATTGGCTCAGTTGTGATCATGTGACATTCGGCATCACATCTTGTATTGCAAGACATCGCTCATTTATCAAGTTAAAATTTATTAGAAATGTTTGCTCATCTTGCAGAACACTTGCAAAACAAGTTACTCGCAATCCAAGGTTTTACTGTACTTAAGTATTGTTAGGAGTAAGGACCCCACTGACTGCTCAAATGATAACTATATCAAATAAGAATGAATGTGATGGTGTTTTCTTAGCATTTCAGTCTCCGGAAAAGGTTTGTAATAATTTACATTTAAAATTATCTTTTCATTTCTAAATCACATGGTGACTTATCTTTTATACCTAGATGAAATATTATTAACATTTCCTCCTCTAGGAAAGGTATTCTACTAAGATATTTAAGACACACATTAAATTTTACTGATGCTAGATAGGAGGTTATAGATTGTATATAAAAGAATACTCAAAATTTAGAGTAAGGAAGGACCACTGAGAATTATAGTTACCCAAAGAGATCACTAAGGTGGAAATAACTCATAGCCCACCCTTTGTTAGAGAAAAGGTAGAGATAGAAATTGAGGCTTTAAGGAACAGAAAAAGTAACATCAAGGGCAAGAATGATAAGTCTGTTTTCAAGAGACCTTAAAGAGATTAATCAGATCAAATGCTGTGGAGTAGAAAGAAATCATGTTGGGTAAATAAAGGGGAACTGAGTGATAAAGAATCTTAAGTGTAGGCTAGGACCTTAGTCTTTAACCTGGACTTTGGCATCAGTTTCTCATTGGGTTCCTTTGTCTGTGTCTCAATTTGGGAGGAGTTGGAATGAGAGAGAGCAGGTGTGGCATACCAGAAGTTCTTTAGAACTCTTGTGCCCAGCCCTACCTTGGAATTAGCTGACTGACATCTCTCCTTAAGGTAATCCTCAAACTTCAGTTAATGGAACTGCCATTATTCAGGAATTCTTCTACCTCACAACTGTCAAGCAAATGCTTCTTTGAAGTAAAGTTTGAAGAAGAGGTAGATCTGTTGTGGTCCATGTAAAGCTTAAACTACAATACAGGGCTCTTTTTTTTGGAGTCCCTTCACACTGTCCATTCCATCTTCCTCCACTACAAAGAAAAGGAAAAGTAATACAAGGGGAAGGGGATTAAAATCCCCAGCCCTTTGCCTCACTTTCTAAAGTAATTTATTTCAGAAATAACCATGCCATTTATACACACACACACACACACACACACACACACACACACACGTATACACACACACACACATATTTGTTTTTATATCTTTTTATATATTGTTTGTACTTAATAGCTTTGAAGATGGGAAGAAAAAGCTCCGTTCCACAGAATTTTGCATCCCAGTAAATGTATAATGAGCTTCTTCAGTGATTTGTGGTTAGAGGAATTCCTGATTACATATCCTTTTAAAGAAATGTTTTGTTTTTATGTGTGCCTTTAAATAAAACTACCAAATCAGAATAGTTATTTTTAGTCTTTTTGAAAGTAAATATTTTTATTTGAAACCTATTATTTTCAGAAATAAGGAAAATGTTACTCTAGGTTCTAGCTATAAATTGATTATTATTTAAGCGTACCTTATTGGAGTTTACATTGACTTATACAATAATGAAACTTTATTCTGCCATCTAGTTTCTCTTACCACATCTCTCTCAAAATTCTAGTTGATACTTGCTCAATAGTAATTCATTCAAATGTTCCTGAATCTTCTCTTTAAATTCAGTTATGAGTACACACTGACTATTTATTAGTACACTGTGATCTCTTTGATATATTTCGGGCTTATTTCTTTTAGTGAATTCTTCAACTTCTCTCAACCCCATCCTCACCTCATAGACTACCTCAATTTCCAAAAATATTTACTTGGCATCTATGTTTTGTGTCCTTCTGTTTTATAGGTGAATGCTTCTCATAATAAAATTACGTAGATATCATGATAACTATCATCTTTTGTCAGGTTCTAACCCTATCTTCAAATTTCTCCTCATTTCTTTTCAGGCATAGAGGAGGAAAGACTTTGTCTTTTCCCTCTTAGGTCTGTGGCGGGGGCCTGTGAGTTGAACTGACAAAAGACTGATGAACAGGAGAAAAGCATACAATTTGTTTTAATGTTAATATTGTAATGCCTTTCTAGAGAAGAAATGAAGACCTAGAGAAAGGCTAGACCCAAGGAATTATATCCCATTTTAACAAAAAGTGATAAATTGTGGAGATTTGACAAGACAAAGAAAAAAGGGTTTGGGCTAGGGGCATTAAACTGTGGGGGGAATAATGAGGAAATGCCTAGAGAAACTAATGGAAGAGCAAGGCTGTTTTACTAAGGTTGGTTTGTGTAGATCCATCTTGGCACCAATTCCCATGCCAAGAATGTTCTCTTCCTGGCACAGGGAGGGCACCTTTTCCACAAGAAATGTATGCCCTACTTTTAGGTAGAAAGGAGGAGATTAAAGAACCTGTCATACATCTGCTAATTCTCAGTTGCCTTCAGCTAAAAATAATCAGTATGCCACCGTGGCGTATTTTAGGGTGGTGTGTTCTTATCTTTCACAGGTTTTGTTTCAGTTCTGACATAAGTACGTGAGAATAAGAACTGCTAACCGAGTAGACTTAAGTACACGCGCTGACTGTATAGCACAATAAAGTAGCCTTCATGTCTGGAAATAAATGTACTTTTTCCAATAAGCTACCAAGCAGATTAGTGTTGATACTACTATAGAGAGAAACCAGTCTGCGTTATTTTCATCTTCTGAGAGCCTTATTTTATTTTGACAAACATATTAGAAGGTTAAAACATCCTCCAAATGTTTTATTCCTTAGTTTCCTATATCATATTGGTTTTGTTAAGTCAACTCTGACTCCTTAACATCCATTTTCCCTAGGTTTTGCTGGCACACCTGGATATCTTTCTCCAGAAGTTTTACGTAAAGATCCTTATGGAAAACCAGTGGATATGTGGGCATGCGGTAAGGAATCATCTATCTATCTATCTATCTATCTATCTATCTTTCTTCCTTCCTTCCTTCCTTCCTTCCTTCCTCCCTCCCTTCCCCTTCCCCTTCCCCTTCCCCTTCCCCTTCCCCTTCCCCTTCCCTTCCCTTCCCTTCCTTTCCTTTCCCTTCCTTTCATTTTCTCTTTCTTTCTTTCTTTCTTTCTTTCTTTCTTTCTTTCTTTTTTTCTTTCATGGATCTGTTATTTAATTAGGTTCTTTGTAAGAAATTTAGAACACCGATTTGTGAGGATAAACTCCATTTGTGAGAGCGAACACAGAGCGGAGGTAGACCTGAAGCTGAGGACCGGCTTTGATTTTTGGCAGAATTTGCGAGTCCACAGCTTTCTGATCAACCTTGCGCTGCTCTGTAATCTCATATTTTTCTTTCTCCATGTTGAAGATCTCACCTTCCTGGCATCTGGGTTTACGCAGCTTCTTCTTAAAGTAAACATCAGTGAGGTGTTTGGGGATTTTCACACTGCTGATACCAATTTTGGTGGAGGTGGCAATGACAAATTTCTGGTGTGTTCTATACAGAGGAGCTCAATTAAGAGACAGAGGTCCAGTCACAAGTAGCAAGCCACTGCTCAGTTGCTCCAGGAAAACCACTCTCTTGCCTCTGTGGCACCCAGTGAGGATGATCAAAATGGCCCTAGGAGTGATGCTAGCTCTAAGTTTCCTCACATGCTGACTGAAAGGATTTTTGCCATGGCTCAACAGCTTCCGAGGCACATCTTCAGTAGGATAATACCTAGGCATTTTGTGAAGTTTAACCACTCGGGTACCACCATTCTTATCACCACCAACTGGTTTTGTGACAGTAGCAAGAACCTTCTCCTTCTTTTTCTTTTCAATTCTGGATTTTGCTGCTGAATACTTCGCTTGTACATGGCCTTTCTCGAATACATAGCCGATTGGGAATATCTGCCAATTCCTCTGACTAGGACGGGGTTTCGGCTGCAGTGGGGCTTCTTCTTCTTTGGAGTTTTAGCCTTGAGGTTACCCTTCTTAATCTTGCCACCAGCATCAGCCTTCTTGGCTTCAGGTTTCTTCTCCGTAGTATCCGGCTTCTCAGCTTTTTCGCCCACCATCTTGCAAGATGGGAAAGAGCAGGAATCATATTTCTATGCAAATTTTATAGTATACCAGTATTATAATTAATGATAGGATCCTTTAAATTGGAAGTTGATGCTCTCTAATGATCAACTTAGGGTAGTAGTTCTCAAACTTCAGCCTACCACAGGTCACGTGGAGGGCTGGTTAAAGCACAGACTGCTGCTTCTGAATCAGTCGGTCTTGGGTAGGAGCATGTGTGTTTTTAGCAAGTGCCCAGGCGATGTTAGTGTTTCCAGGTCCGGAAGCACCTTGAGACCAGGGACACAGCATCACCTGGAGTGGCTTTTATGGTTTTATGCTGCTGTCCTTCCACCTCATCCAAGCAGCCCTTTCAACAAATGCCACGTCTGCACAACATGGTTGGCAGGGCCTAAAAGGGAAAAAGTGAATCTTGGAAAAGAAAGCAATTAGTCTGTTCTGTGGACTGAACTCTGCTTTAGGCCTTTATCAACCAACTCTAATCAAATAAGTATCCTGTGCAGGCTCAAAGCCATATAATATGGAGGATTCCCACCACAATTTTTAAACGGAATTTCTGTGTGTTACTGTACACTGCGAATAGGTGAAAGACTAAAATAAAAAGGATACTATAGAATACTTTGAAATATTTTTCAAGTGGGGTCATTGATACAAACTAGTTTTCTAGGTTCCTGACACTGTGTCATTGCTACCAGTCTCAATCGTGTGGCTTTAGTGTGCCGCAGATTTTGTTGCCTTTGGTGTTTGTAAGCCTGGAAGGATTTGTTTAAAAAAATGATTATGAAAATAACTTTTTAGATTTGGTTTTATGGAAAAAAATAATAAATTCATCACCATTACTTTGTAGTGCTAGGTTATCCCACACTATATATCTTGTCAGCTTGATCTCATTAGCAATAGCAACTTGGTGTTTGATCTGAAACTGGATGCCTCTTGGACCTTTAGACTTACCTCCATGCCCAGGAAAGCAGTTATGGGAGGAGCACTATATCTCCAGTCACAACGCCTGCGTTAAGGTCTTTACTTTGCACTTACTCACCTTATCTCTAGTATCTCTGAGTTGGTTTCTGTATCTATCAAACAGGAAATATTACCCTTGTAGAATTGCATGGGGGTCAAATAAAGACATTTTATAGTTTGTAAAGAAATTTAAAATGCAAACAGCTATTACTCTAAAAGGTTGGATTGTCACTTAATTAAAGGGTGAGGTCTTAGGTGTCTACTCTGTCCCCAAGCTCTGTCTTCCTTCTGCCTACCTGAGAGTATCTTCGAAGTATGAACTCGATGTCTTTGGGTTAGAGCATTGTCACAGAACATCCTTGTTCAAATCTAAATGCTAATGACAGATAACTCACATATTTCCCTTGCAACATAACACCTTTCATCACAGATCTGTCATTGCTGATGAATTTAAAAAGCAGCAAAGAGTGTCCTGAGAGGCAGGCAGATCTAGATGGGTTTTATGGAGGAGGAAGTTGATGGGAGTGTAGCCGGAGTTCTGCACTCAGACCCTGAACACTAGTGGGCTAGTGTAGTGGAGACTGATCAGTAGCTGGGGCAAGGCACTCAAGAGTCTTTTTGCTGCCTTCATGAGAAGGTCACCTCTAGCCTCCCTTCACCTCCCTTTTTCTCCATCCCTTCTTGTTTTCCTCTTTCTCCTCCTCCCTCCCACCCACCCCACAGGTGGGAGGCAGTATGTGCACTGGTTGAGAGCACCCACTCACTCAGCTCTTTGATGCGCTTGCTGTAGAACCTGGCACAAATTTTATTGTCTCGGTATCTCAGCTTCCTTGTATAAAACAGAAAGTAAGAAAGTGTTTCTTTTTAAATGAAGTTTCAAGATAACTGATAAGTAGATATGTGAGAGAGAGACTTATGCATTTTATTAGATGACTCAGCATTATTGTTTTGATCAGCAGTTGAAAATTATAAGTTCATCTGGTTACCTGAATACCAAATACCCTTTCTCCCTTTGCTTTCTTTCTTCTCCTTTAAATTATTCTTTTGCAGGCCTTTGATTCTGCCAAAGATGCTATTGTAGACCAGTTTCATAGCTCCTGAATCCTATTCATTCAGACAATTTAAATAAATCATTTATTTAGTTCTTGCATTAAAAACATTTTTTTGACAATGTATCAATTTTATTTGTGTTTAAGAATGTCAGGTTATTTAAAAGAAACTCCCCCCCCCAAAAAAAAACCTGGTATTTTGTATTAGGAATTCTTTTCCTGGCTGGGGAGCAGAATCAGTGATGAAACTTATGTGTGTATGTGTGTGTGTATATGTATGTATATGTATATATGTATCCAGCCCCTACATAGGCCCTCTGCTTTAGTGGCTCTGAGTGGCAGCTACATATTTTAATAACTATGACATATCATCGGGGTTTAGACTCACTGTCTTAGACTTACTAAATACACTATGCTCAATTTTAATATTGCTTTGGTAAAGTTGAGTATATCTGGCTTTTGAATTTTTTGTTTGAATGCATTGTTTATATAGCTAATCTTTTAAAATAATAGTATATCTTAATAGGATTTCACATCTGGTAAATGCAAGGTAACTCATAGAGTAGAAGCTCTAACTCTCTTGGCTGGACAAGGGGAAAAAGATGGGTGAAGAGTAGCTTCCCTTCTTACTGTGTGAGCTATGTAACATTCTTAAAAAGTTAAGTAGGGGCATCTGGGTGGCTCAGTTGGTTAAGCATCTGGCTCTTGATCTCAGCTCAGGTCATGATCTCATGATTCGTTGGATCAATCCTTGTGTCAGGCTCTGCACTGGCAGCATAGAGACTGCTTGGGAGTCTCTCTCTCAAAATAAATAAATAAACTTTTTTTTTTAAGTGCATGTAAATAGCAGATAGTGTATGTATGCCTGCAGATGTATATGCACACACACACAGATCTCATAATGACTATAGAAACTTAGAGCCATAGGGCATCTCACAGATTTCAACCTGAGTTTTGCCATGGGCAGAACCACCTTTCACTTTGCTCGGTTTTATCCTTACCTTTGCTTTCTTCACACAGTTTTCTACAAACAAATAGTTAAATCCCTTTGTGACAAGCAATGCTCTATTTAGAGCATATATTTCCTAACAGTTCCTATTTTGCATAGAGATAGTGATATATTTTTAAATCGTGTGCCTTAAAATGCATTTGGGATCACATAGGTAACTATGGAAATGTCTTAGATATTCTAATATCACAATAATGCCCCACCTCCTTCCACAAACATCATAATGCCTTTTGTTACATTTCTGGATCACTGCAGTGGGTTTGGAACACTGCCTTAACTATTTTATTCTATTTTCACTTCACTAAGGTAACATAAAAGTGACATTAAATTCTCTCAGGTTTGTAAGACGGTCTACCCTTTCTCATCCTCGAGGTAATAAGCACCAAGGGAATGCACACATATTCAGTTGCTTTTAGATTATGACCTATCTTGAGAGAAACTCTTTTTTAGCCATCCATCAGCACTAGCACTTGCCTATTGAATAACTACTTCTTTTCAAGGCTAGACATTGTAGAGTGGGGTAGGAAATGACACTACCCAGATAATAAAAGAAATGCAGATTAAGACATTTAGCAGAATAGCAGCTAACCTTCTGTGAATTAAGCTATGAGCATGCACTACAGCAGATTGTCTTTTTAGCAGTTGACATAGAGCAGAGTGAAGCACAGTATTGGTATAATAGATAAAAGAAGTCTATACATCATTTTTATTAGAAATATGCAATTATCCATACATAGGACATTTCAAATACCACCATTACCTTGCTTTTGAGACCTCACACAGAATGTAATCTGACCTGCACTCAGTCTTTCAAAGCAACTAGTCTTTTATTGAAAAACAAATAATGGACATTAGTGAAACAAGAACACTCCCCTGAGTTCTACCTTAACAACAGTAAATTGATTTTGATGGCTTTCTTGCATATATAGCTGTTTCCATAATTCCCCAAAGGAATGAACAGATGTTGTTTATAGATGTCACTGAATCACTGGATTTTAACAGAACTTGCTTCTACATTTTGGCTCAAATGTAAGCCCATATAAACCTAGCCAACACACACATGCGCGTGCACACACACACACACACACACACACACACACACACACTTCTCTTACTACGTCTCTGTCTGAATTAGATATCACTCAGAACAGTTATGAGTGATAATAAATTAGTGACTATCACAGAATATACCATGACTTTTGATGAGCCTTTGGAATATTATGGAATATATTAAGAAGCATGGTCACTAAGTTCAGCATTTGTGTGATTACTGGGCCTCAGAGCATATATTTGCTAAGGGTTCCCATTTCCTTAGAGATTGTGTTGCTGTTTTTTTTTTTCTTTTATTTCACTGGAATAAATCAGCATCAAGCACTTTTTAAGAAAGTATTTACAATTTTGAAATCTCAAGCAGTTTGTTGGTATGATTACCTTACACTGGTCAACTTTGTTGCTTATGATTACCAGTTCTGTGATTACCTTACACTTGGCCATCACAGATATGCCTCACAATTACAAGGCTCTGTTGCCTTCATCCTTTATGACCTATATCCTCATTAGTCTTCTATCCATGGAGCTTTACTCCTAATTATAGCCCCTACCACTATTGTTTTACTGTGAAGTTACCTATTCTCTTAGATTTCTCAAGACACAGTATTATGGTGTCCCTAACCTGATGTTTTAGAAACATGGACCCATGTTTCAAAGTGACCTGAGTACTTACCAAATTCAATTTTCTGGAATGGACCAGAGAATCACTGAATAAGATTCTTCGTGGTGAGGCTCAGGAATTTGCATTTTATCAGCCTTGCTAGATTATTCTAGTGCACACCAACATCAAACAGCATCATGCTAGCTAGTTGCAGTTTTCTTTAGGGCAGCAAATTTTAGGATTCTTACACAATATAGCAGAGGTTGCAAACAGGTGGTTCACAGATGTTTTGCCCAGATTGCTGAACCTTTTACTTTGGGAGGGGGGGTGTTGACATTTATCATTTATCTTTATAATTTATTATCAGGAAATTTCACTAAAGCAATTGAAAGAACTAATAACAAGATACTTTTGCCCTTAAATAACAGCTGTACCTGTCAAGTGATGGACACATGCTCTCCCCTGGTTACCCGCCCGCCCCATACACAGTGTGGACACAGGCATTCATCTCTTCCTGGTGCTGGAAGACCTGTTTGCCACCCCTACTATATGGCATAGTTACCATCATCTGGAAAACAACTTCCTATCTTGCTGACCTTGATCTTCTAGATCTTTGTTCTTCCCATAATTGTCCCTTTGGGTCAGAGTTAGTTAAACACTTTTTCCTATTTGAATTTCATGGTGATTTTTTTTGCATAAGGTATTGCAATATAAAAGGGAGCCATAGTTATTCTTTGTATAGTTAACTGTACATTTCCAAACTCCACTCACAGTATGCCCTTTATTTACTGAGAGTATTAAGTGGATGTCTTGTTAGATTGTTCCATTAACTCCCCACTGACTTTTTGGAGTTTTTGAACATTGCTTTTTTCTCTCTCCTTTCATCAGAGCAGCGACTAGAATGTTTTAATCGTTAATGTTATTATAGGTTTAATCATTTTTCTAACTCCAGCTTTTATTAACATTATTTTTGAATGTTCTTGATAATGTAATCTTTCTACCTAATCAGTAATCAGTGCTTCTCAACTCTTATTAATCAAATATCTCTAGCATTGCCCAAGCTCAAATGACAGTGAAAACTAGTTCAACTTCCACTTTTAAATGTTATATGAAGCTGTGTCAAAATAGTTGTTGTAACTTTTTATTTTGGAAATTTTGAGGTATACAAAAGTAGAATAATATAATTAAATGACAGCTAATCCTATTTCATCTACACCACCCAACTCATCCCTCCTCCCCAAGATTATTTTAGTCAAATACAAATATAATATCAGTATATCTATACATACCATAATGTGTATCTCTAAAAGAAAAGGGTTCTTTTAAAAGAATGACAATAATAGCAGTACTTTAAAATTTAATATAATTACTGCTTAAAACCATCAAATAACTAGTAATTTTTTTCGGCAGTTTGCCCTCTTGTCTCATAATTTTATTATTATTTTGGAGTCTTAGGTCCCCCCCCTTTTTTCTGTGAAGTTTATTTTTGAGAGCGAGAGTGAGTGAACACGAGGGGGAAAGGGCAGGGAGAGAGAGAATCCCAAGCATGCTCCGCACTGACAGCACAGAGCCTGATTTAAGGCTGGAACCCACAAACCATGAGATCATGGCCTGAGCCAAAATCAGGAGTTGAACACTCAAGTGACTGAGCCACCCAGGGGCCCCTCTTAGGTCTCTTTTAATTTGTAATTTCTGCTTCTCTATCTTTCCTCCTCCTCACCCCCCTTCTCATTTCTCCATTTATTTGTTGAAGAAACCTGCAGTTCCCACAGAGCACCCCTACAGAGTACCTGATATTGGTCTCTACATAATGTTTACCATGGTAAGGAACCATGATTCCTTGTGAAAGGAACTAATTCCAAGTCTAGGTTAAGAAAAGCACAAGATGATACAGGTGCATCTTGTTATAGCAGAAAGACAGAAAACTGTTAAAGACCACAGACTTTTTTTTTTTTTTTGCAAGAACATATCAGGGATGATATGACCTCCAAAGGTTGGATGTGTCTCATGATGTTAGTAGCTTCTGATGATCTCTACCTAGATATGAACAGGACTCAAGAGCCAACTTGAAGAGACGACTTCTAGTTAAAGATAGAACAATTAAAAGTTAAATGAGAAAAATAACAGTAATAGATTGAAACACATCAAGTTTAAATCCATGCATTCATGACTATAATCAAACTACAATAGCAATCCTAACCTTGGATTAGGGGATTAATTAATGGGAAACCAATGTATTTCAAAATTATTTCGAATTATTTCGAATTATTTCAAAAACCAATTCATAAAGGAAGAAACAAAAGTCTGCTATTTTACCTTTCCTGTATGAACCTGGTCATACAGGTCACCAAATAATTGATGAAATAAGTTGTTCTTAGACTAAAGAAGGTGTAATAGAATCAAAATATCTTTTTTTGTAACCCCTAATGAAATATCTAGGTAGAAATCATTAAAGGCCAGTAACATCCTGAGAAACATTCAAATTTTGGAGGTTATATCCTCATCCCTGAAGTGCTCTTGCAAAAAAAAAAAAAAAAAATGAAGATTTTGACCAGCTTTTAAAGATTTTACTGAGTTTTAGGGCAAGAAAAGAAACTCTATTTTTTTTTCATTTTTTTTTTCTCTGACCTAGGAGAGGAAGGTAAAATATTAGGGTTATAAATTAAGCTTACAAGAAAAAAGTAAATTGGAATGGGGCAAAGACTCTCAGTTAGACAATAAAAACTTTAATAAAGTTCATAGTTAAAGGAAAAAGTGGCTGCAGGGAACATTTAAGACAGTACCAAAGTGAAACCTTACTAGTGGTCAAGGCCTTTCAATTACACAACACAAACAATTTAAAATTTAAAATGCATTTGTCTTCATAGATGAAGAAAAAGTAGCTCTAGCCTGCTTGTGGCTGAAACAGTTATTTCATATAAGCTCTCAAACCATTTCCTCATCTGTAAAATGGAGACAATAACATTTATTTACCTCAGCATTGTACAGGGAGTAAATAAGGTAATGCACTAAAGCAGATGTAGCTACTCAAAAAATGTTACCTACAAGAAAATGTATTATTATACCATGACTCTCATAGTTATTCTATACTTACAGAAAATAGAACTCCAAAAAAGCATGTAATTCAGGAAGGCCTCAGACTCCAATCTAATGAACAAATCAAAATAAGCTTACAAACGAGTATTTATTTAAATAGGCATTGAGAAGTAAACATCCGTGTAAATAGTGCTCATGTATTTTTTTTCTTTAAGTCTTCTGGCCTGAATGTTTTTAAATCTTTTATATTTGTGTTATTGTTTTAGTAAAAGTAAATTTTTTGGTAGAAACTCCTCAATCAAGCAATTAAATTGTGGGCATTTATCTATGTAGTGGTTGCCATTTCTTGGGGAACGAGGTATCTATGAACCTTCCCCTTTGTAGAGACATACCACATCAGTGCCAGCCAGCAGGACTGGCACTGAAGCCAGGACAAAGCCTCTGAAGCAGGCCAGCCTTGCAACCTGCCCTAGGTTCAGAGTGCGAAATGTCTCAGTTGTCTCTGTTTTATAATTTCATAACAGCCTACTTCAAATGTTTATTAGAAAAATGTCAAATTAAAAAATTAATATCGACTATTGCCATTACAGAGCTAATTTTCTTTGGGGCACCTGCGTGGCTCAGTCAGTTCAGGGTCCAGCTTCATCTCAGGCCATGATCTCAAGGTTCATGAGTTCAAGCCCACATCAGGCTCACTGCTGTCATTGCAAAGCTCTCTTTGGATCCTCTGTTGCCCTCTCTTTTTGCCCCTCCCTTGCTAGCTCTCATGTGTGCTTCCTTTCTCTCTCTCTCTTTCTCTCTCAAAAATAAGTAAACATGAAAAATAATTTAAAACTAATTTTCATATTTACCCCCAAACCATAACTAAGAGATAAAACTACTTAGGTACAGCCCTTCTTCTACCTCTGTCCTGGGAACACAAACACAGACACTCATCACGATCCTCAGTATTAGATGCATGTGTTAGACAGAAAAATAATATAAAAGTAAATTTAAATAAATTTACGTTGTTTATAATGTGGAGAGAAATGGAAAAAATACCTTTTTATGTTACAAAGATGAAGTATCAATAGGCTAAGATTTTTTCACAATATACTGTGATTTTTCTTTTCATGGCCTTTTTTTTTTCTTTTTAAATCTACTATAGTAAAATTATTTTCAGCCTTGATTTTAAAGTTTTGTTAGGTTTTTATTTAATAATGTTTAAATAAAATGTTGTTTAAATTGTTCCACTCTGGTAGTGATTCACATGAATTTAAGAATCTGCTTTTGAACTTGAACTTCCAGAAGCAGGCTGTGACAGTCTAGGGTGATTAAACTATTGTCTAAAAGCCATTTTAGCTCCCACAGTGTCTATTGTATAAAGATGACAAATCTGATGGACAAGGGCTATATTTTCCTAACAAGGAAAGTTAAAGAAACCCAAGAGACCAACACTGGTAAGAGATAAAAGGAATCCTAGGCCATGCCAGGCAAAGTTTTATCTGTCTGACCCTCTTTCCTTGGTTTCCATGCTTTAAGGGAAAGCAGCAAGGGAAAAATAATCAGTAGAGGTCAGAGCAGTGACAGAAACTAAAGACTTTAGGTAGGCCAATAAACTTTTCCAAAGTAGGAGGGGATTGGTTCAAGATGGCAAGTTTAGAAGATCCTGAACTCACCTCCTCCCATAGATACACAGACTCTCCAGCTTCATGTGAAAAAAATAAAAAAAAAAAAAGGGCAAAGGCTGTCAGTGTTGACTAGACACTGGCAAAAGAGTAGAAAACCACACTGAAGTGGGTAGGAGAGACTGGGACACAATCTCACTGTAAACCCTGCCCATAGCTTGGTGATCCACAATGAAGAGAAAACTCAAAACCTGGGCTTCTCCTTGAGGAGTAAATGGTTCGAACCTCATATCCAAGACCTCAACTTTAAGGACCTGCACCTGAGAGATGAGCACCAAGAATGTCTAATTTTGAAAGCGGACTCATGTACCAGATGCACAAAACTATCATGATCTGTAAGACAGCTCTTAAGGGGCCTGGATGCTTGGACATACCTGCCCCAGGGCCCAGCTCAGAGGCAGCCTGATTGCACCCAGACATCAAGTGAAGGAGGTTGACCTGCTTATATTAAAATGTCAGCCAGTGGGGCAGGCATCTAATTAAAAACACATATCTAGGAGCCTGCTGGAGTATTCTCTGGGGTGGAGGCTGGCAGTACTGTGTCCATGCTCTCCTTTGGCCATGCTTTCCCTTTGCTGCTCCAGAGCACCAGGAAAGAAGCTTTTTCATGTATCTGATGCCCTGATCTTGTGGCAGCTGCCCAGGGGATGCCTCCTGACTGGCTGGCTCTGGAGGCCATGGGGCCTTGTGTTCCTTCTCTTGTGAGACTGTAATAATCAGCATCACCCAGGGAGGAGCTCATACCTCTGTCTGGAACCTTGATTTTTGCAGCTGCTGTCAGGTGACACCTCCACATTGCCTGGCTCTTTCGGTCAGTGGAGCTTATGCTTGTGGGTCCTCTAGGACTGTAACCGATAGAGAGATAGTTCTTAAATGGCCACTACCCACATAGCATAGCAAGAGGTAATAGACCTAGGAGCTTCGTCTTTCTGTGAAGGGCACCTATAAACTAACCATCATAGCTGCAGCCTGAGGAGCAGGTTTCTAATTAAACACACATCTAAGGAATGACTATAATCCTTTTCAGAGACCTCAGGGTGTACCACTATCTTCATGCTCACCCTCTGCCACACTCCAGAGCCCCAGTGTCTGCTGGAGGAAAGCTTTGCATACAGCTCGTGTCCTGGTTTTTACATTTACTGCCCTGTTTTTTGCAGCTGCCTCCCAGGGCATGCCCCCTTGATTGTCTGGCTAGTTATGGGGACTTGCATTCTGAGGTCCCACAGTTGGAAATTGTAGAGAAAGTTACTGGCAAGATGCCACACCAGGGCACTGCACAAACAGCAGATTTAGACACACATCCTTCTAATCTTTCTGTGAAGAAGACATCTTGGCTTTTCCTAGAACTTTGGCCTGAGGAGTAAGTTTCAGAATTGATATACATCTAGTGGACTACAGAGTTGCTCTCAAGGAATGTAGGTTGTGGATACCATCTTGGCACTCTCCCTTTGCCTTGTTTCAGCTTGCTAGTATCTCCCAGGAAAGATATTATGCATTCATCTGAAGCTCTGATTTTTGTGACTGTCACCCATGGGACCACATCAAATTACTTGGTCAGTAGGGCTTATGCTTGTAGTCCCACAGGACTGTATATATTTGCATAATTTTTAAAAACCTGCTATCTGAGGGTCGGGATTCCAAACAGTCTGAACCCAGGTGCTGAGATCTTTCCCTTTCAGTCACTGGTGGGTCTTGGCACATCCTCACCTACTAAGAGCTAATAAAAATATAGTAGGCTTTTTGGAGAAGAGCAAAGGTTTGAGAGATGACAAAGAGTTGGGGTAGAGTTGAAAGACAAGTTTCATCTTCTACACAAAACCACTACTTAAATGTTGGGAAAGGTGGGGGGCACCTGGGGGCTCAGTCGGTTAAATGGCTGACTTTGGCTCAGGTCATGATCTCATGCTTCAAGAGTTCAAGCCCCGCATCAGGCTCTGTGCTGACAGCTCAGAGCCTGGAGCCTGCTTCAGATTCTGTGTCTCTGTCTCTCTTTGCCCCTCCTTTGCTCATGCTCTCTCTCTTTCTCTCAAAACTGAATAAACGTTGAAAAAAAAATTTTAAAAAAAGATTGGGAAAAGTGGTTATTTTATCCACTCTGTAGACCAATACAGAGTCAAATAAAATGAAAAAACAGAGGAATATGTTCCAAATGGAAGAATAAGATAAAACTTTAGAAGAAATCTTAATAGAACACAGATAAGTAATTTACCTGATAAAGAGCTTAAAGTAATGCTCATAAAGATCCTCATTGAACTTGGGAAAAAAATGGATAAGCACAATGAGAACTTCAACAAAGAGATGGAAAATAAAAGAAAGTACTAAATAGAAGTCACAGAGAATGTGACTAACAGTAGATTACATGAAGTAGTAGAAAGGATGAGTTATGAAACCAAGCTGGTGGAACTCACCCAGTCACAACAGAGGAAAAAAAAAAAAAGCAAAAGTGAAAATAACTTAAGGCACTTATGAGACAACATCAGGCAGACCAACATTCACATTACAGAGGTTCTACAAGGAGGAAAGAGGCAGAAACGTGTTTGAAGAAATAATGGCTGAAAACTTCCTTAATGTGGGGTAGGAAACAGACATCCAGTTCCAGAAAGCTCAGATTTCCAAATAAGATGAAACCAAAGAAACTCACACCAAGACACATTATAATTAAGATGTCAAAAGTTAAAGATGAGAGAATATTAAAAGCAGTAAGAGAAAAACAACTAGTTGTGTACTAGGGAAGCTTCATAAGCCTATCAGTATGTTTTTCAGCAGAAACTGTGCAGGCCAGAGAAAGCTGCATGATATATTTAAGCTGCCAAAAGAAACAACAACAACAACAACAACAACAACAACAACAAAAACTTTGAATCAAGAATGTTCTACCCAGCAAAGTTATTCAGAATTGAAGGAGAGATAATGAGCTTTCTGGACAAAAACTAAAGGAGTTCATCAAACTAAACCAGCCTTACAAGAAATGTTAAAAGGAATCTTTAAAAGCTGAAAAGAAAGGTTTCTTATTGGTAATGAGAAAACATATAAAAGAATGAGTCTCATTGGAAAGGTAAATACATAATAAAGATAGTAGATTAATCACATATAAAGCTGGTATACAGGTTAAAAGACAAAAGTAGTAAAAAACAATGATTATAATAATTAGTGAAGGGATACACAAGTAAACTATGACATCAAAAACAAAATGTAGGATAGGGCAGAGTAAAACTATAAGCCTTAGAATAAGATCAAACTTAAGTTATTAAGTTAAAGTACACTGTCACAATTAGAACTTGTTAAGCCTCATGATAACCACAAAGCAAAAACCTGTAGTAAATACAAAAGAGAAAAAGAGAAATAAATATAACATAGCTCTAAAGAAAGTCATCAAACCACAAAAGAAGAGAGCAGAGAAGAAAAAAGGAGCACAGAAGAACTACAAAAATAGCCAGAAAACAATGAACAAAATGCCAAAAGTACATACCTATCAATAGTTACCTTAAATGTAAATGGACTAAATTCTCCAATCAAAATACATAGAGTGGCTGAATGCATTAAAAAAACAAAAACAAATTTATACTGCCTACCCTTCAGATGTAATGACATACAGTCTGAAAGTGAAGGGGTGGAAAAACTATTTCATGCAAATGGAAACCAAAAGAAAGCTAGAGTAACTATACTTATATCAGACAAAGTAGGCTTTAAAATGAAGGCTGTAATGAGACAAAGATGAGCATTACATAGTGATGAAGGGGTCAATCCAACAAGAGGATATAACATTTGTAAATATTTATACACCCAACATTACATAAGTATAGGAGCACCTAAATATATAAAACAAATATCAACAGACCTAAAGGGAGAAATAGCAATACAGTAATAGTAGAGGATTTTGATACCCCACTTACGTCAATGGATAGATCATCCAGACAGAAAATCAATAAAGAAATATTGGCCTTAAACCACATGTTAGACTACCTGGACTTAACAGATGTGTACAGAATATTCCACCCAAAGGCAACAGAATACACATTCTTCTTGACATGGAACCTTTTCTAGGAAAGATCATATGTTAGGCCACAAAACAAGTCTTCATCACGGCTATCAAACAATATATCACCCCGATGACAGGTAAGTTTCATCTTTAGGTATTGATCTGTTGTGCCTGTTTAGAATTCTTTGGTTCTAAAGTTAATAAGGAAACAGTGTCTTTGAAAGACCCATTAGACCAGTTGCGCATAACAGATACAGATGTAACATCCCATCTAAAAACAACAATACACATTCTTTTAAAGTGCACAGAGAAATTTTTGGACTGCCATATACTATCAGAGTTCATGAGCATAAGAAGAGAGCATTCGCCCTCCACAGAATGTTTCAGAGTAGATCAGAGCATGTCTTTCTGAAGCTTTCCAAATACCCAATTTCCTCTCTTTGAATGGATGTGGCTTAAGTATCATTGTGGATCTGCCACATTTAATTTATTGTTGCCTGAATGACTTAACATTATGTTAATATGCTCATTCTGTCTAGGTGTCATTCTCTATATCCTTCTGGTGGGATATCCACCCTTCTGGGATGAAGACCAACACAGACTCTATCAGCAGATCAAGGCTGGAGCTTATGATGTATGTAATAAATGGTCATATAGTGTAGATGAGCATTTGGTTTTTTTATTAACCAAGAACAAAATTTTTTCATTACACTTTAAACTATAATTTTCAACAATTTCTCTAATTATTTTTCTCAATCCTAGGGAGAGGGAGATAAAGAGGAAGAAAAGCAGCATATGTGTTTAGTTTGTATTTCCTTTTAGTTCACTATCTCCTAAGATTGAAAGGAAAATAGTTGGAAGTCTCTAAGGAAGGACTTCGCTTCTCAAAATTTTTGGATCTTAGTACATTTTAAAACATATAAAAATTAAAAGATTTTTGCTTTAGAAATGATTAATGCTTGTTTAGTTGAATTATATTCCCAAATGTTTATCACATAATTTTAAATCATGTATCAACAATATTTTGCAGTGATCTATGTATCAAATAGAACATCGTTCCATTGTGTCAGCTTGAGTTTTTTTTAGTCTTATTTACCTCATGGGCTTCTGTGGAAACTTTCATTTGAAGAATGTGTTTCACAATTGAATATACTTGAAAATCACAGTTCCAACATGTTTCATTTATAATTAGAATATTTGAAAGTATGAGTATGAATTAGGTTCTAAATCTCAAAAGTAAAGCCTTATCTATTTTCTCTTTATGGCTTAACTTTGGGTTCACTGATAATAATTTTCTCTCCTTTGACAAATATGTATATAAATATGATTTACTACCACCTTTGGTAGCTTCTCACACATCCCTCTGGAAATTAGAGTTCAAGGTTTAGAGATGCTTTTGATATATTATTAAGTGGAGCAACTAAGTCGTAGGAATTTTTGGGTCCACCTTCTGTGCAGAAGTTAAAAGCTCAGTGTGGAAGTGAGAGAAGATAAAATAAAAAATCTCTGTTATATTAAATCAGGTCTCATGAATTCAGCAGTGCCTTTCTGTTAAAATGTTCTATATAGATGGATGTGGGTATAGCAAGAATTTAAAATGCATATTCTTTTAATTTTGAAGCATCCCATTCTATCTAGTCAGACTAATATTTGGGCCAAATTAAGATTTACATGGCCACAGCTAGCACATTCATCATCTTTGCAGACTACAACTAGGCACCCCCTTGGCAAGACATAGTTCTGCAGATGCACTGCTTAATGAATATGGAGGAATGACTTTGTGGAAACTTTTTTAAAAATGAGATAAAGGTCCACCTTTATTCAGGCTGAACCAGCTCCTAATTTGCTATCCGAATATGTGTACCTCAAGGAGGAACAGCTTGAATATTTCTTCATTGGCAAGTTTTCATAGCTGCCCAAAATAACTTATGGAATTAAAATGACAGTTGCTAAATTGGTAACATTTCAAGTATTAAAGAGTCAGTATCATTTTTTTCATATTTCATTTTACCAATGGTTCACGAAGTACCCATCTTACAACTACTAAAAGTGAACTAAAGTCCATGACATAGTGACAGTGACTTTTGTTCCAAGATTGTCTATAAAAATCCGTGAAGTGGAATAAGAACCTGATATTCTGTTGTTTCGAAACTGACGTAAATTTTTCTTAGCCTATGAACAATAGTATCTGTGAAAATGAGGCTACATAATTATCAACAAAAGATTTAAATACACTTAGGATAGCTATTATATAGTTATTAATACACAAATGGATTACTGATAGAAGTTTTGAATGTTGGTTACTTTTAAGAACTTTGATGAAATTTGTCATTAAGTAGATTAACCTTTCTGAAGTGCTAAAATGAAATCCTGCTGAGGCACTTGTAGTCTGAGATTTCTTGTCACTACTATATTCCAAATAGCCACAATTAGTAGGTCAGTTTTGGCACCAGCAACGGAAGCTCTTTTATTATTTCTACTCTTACTGATCATGAGGTGTGAAAGTATGTAATACCTCATTTTTTCTTATAATACTTCACTTTGAATCTTGGTGTAATAGCATGATGACATCAACACATTTGACAACCTGCCAGCTTTATTGATGTTTACAAATAATTATGAGAAAGACTGTGTAAAATCTTATTTTCAAACCAAAATAAAGATCCTTTGAAAGGACTAGAAGATCTTTAAATTTATTTTTCGAAACATTAAAATACATTTACTAGGTATAATATGCAATTTAGTGTATACACTTATCACTTATTAGCTACTTATCTTTTATATATGTAAATATATTCAGATTTATCTACATGTAGATACAATTTAACTTATACAAAGAGTAAGTTTTTTGATGAAACCCACTGCTTAAAGAAATGATTAGTTTACTTGGCTCTTCCCTGTTTAATTGAATGTATCTATTTTTGAAACTGTTTATAAATTTGTATTTTTGAAGTTTCCGTCACCAGAGTGGGACACAGTGACTCCTGAAGCCAAAGACCTAATCAATAAAATGCTTACTATCAACCCTGCCAAGCGTATCACAGCCTCAGAGGCACTGAAACACCCATGGATCTGTGTAAGTGACAATTCTCCAAAGACCTTAGGAACTAAGATTAAAAATGAATCATTCTTTAAAATTTTTTTCATGGATTTAAAATAATTTTTATAGAAAAAGATGAAAGTAAAAATGAATGAATTTTTGAATCGAGTTATTTAATAAAATAAATTTATAATGGTAATAAATGCTGTTTTGGTAACAAAATCTGATTTACATAGATTGATAAATATTGCCTACAGTAACACAAGGAATAAGTATTTCTCCTACCAGTTATTGATAATACTCATGAACAGAGGATAAGAAAATGACACCAAAATTAACTGTATTCCAGTAGAGATTAGACAAAGTTCAATTATTTACCATTAGGCAGCTTTAGGAAAAACAGCAACAACAGCAACAACAACAACATCAAGATTTGGAAGCTTGTAGTTAAGTTAAACTAGCAAGAAAGAATGGCCATAGTAGACAGATTATACTTCAGATGTGCTAAAAAAAACTGTGAAATTTGGAGGGGATGTAGAGATTTCACTACATTTCTAAGGTTGTCAAATGTTAGGGCAGTAAATATGGTACTGAGTAAATGAAAGGCAGTCCAATAGAAATATGATTAAAGACATTGAAATAAAGGTAATTTCGGGAATTATTGATATTCATATCTATGCTTTCTATAGATAAATGTTGCATCTTAGTCATAAATAGTCTTGGCAAAGCTAATCATCCATTAGGAGGGAACTTTTGCAAGTGAGTACTCACAAGTTCATTGTATGGGTTTAGGCACCATTAATGCAGATTGGATGAAGTTGAGGATACTATAATGCTTAGTATGATTTAATTACCCTAAGTTAAGTTTCTTTTCTTCCTCTTCCAGCAACGTTCTACTGTTGCTTCCATGATGCACAGACAGGAGACGGTAGACTGCCTGAAGAAATTTAATGCTAGAAGAAAACTAAAGGTAAGGAATTATACATTTGTGTGAGGAGGTGGACTTAGCAGAGTGAGAAATGAAATTGAGAAGAAAATAACTTACAGCAAAGGCTTTTGAATGTGCGGACCTCAGAACTCTTATTCCTCCTCTTCTGGGTCTTGAGAAAATGTGATAGATGCTGGAATGAAACCTACAACGAAGAGCTGGGATCTCCGTGGCAGTGTGTGCTGTGGTTCTTCCCTTCAGAGGAAAGCAACTGTGCAGTTTGATAATTGGAACCTGGCCACACACCTGAGGGTGGCCCCAGCTGAATGTGAGACATAGTCCTGCTGCTCTCAGGAAACCAAAAACAAAAACAGATAAAAATCCCCTAACTAAAAGTAACGTTAGGAGAAGATTTGTTATCAAAGACTGTTTGTTAGGTTCAAGATTTGCAGAGGCAACATTAATTTCGAATTCTTATTTTTCTGACAGGGTGCCATCTTGACAACTATGCTGGCTACGAGGAATTTTTCAGGTACATGTGTTAAGAATTCTCCTTATCCACTGCTCTCCTCTTCAGTAGTCAGTTTGGAATTGAAGAAAAACTTAGTAATTATAAAAACACTGTTGTTTAGGGATAACAAATATGTGGCATGGATTCCTTCTACAGAGTGTCTATCATCAGGAATCTGCCTGGGTGCTGTCTCCACAGAGACATTAGGCACATGACTGCGCCCTTCACAAGAGCACTCAAGCAGCCCCTGGTCAGTGCTATGCAGGACTCAAAACCCATCTGCCATCTGTGCTGGGGTGCACACAAGTTGTGGAAATATGTACTTCCTCCTCTTGAAGCTCAGTATTTCAAACTTAGAATTAGTTCTTTGATATTTCATCAACTGCTAACTATAAATACGGTTTTGTGTCTGTCTCATTCTCATAGGAAATCCCAATAAGTGAGATTCTTAAAAGAAGAGCATTGTTGAGGAACCCGGTTCTTTTAGTCCCAAGTTCTTTCAAAAGTACAGTTGTATCTTGGCACACTGTAAGAATGGTTGCATATTTCAAAGGTATCTAAACTGCAGAATTTACAGAGAACCCTACCTTACAGTAATATAGGATAATAAATGTTCCTCAAAATGATTCCATGATAATTTTTTTTTTTAAATAATGGGCTGGCTGAAAGAAGCTAAGCCATTTCTTTGTTATAGGGGTGACTCTCTAAAATGGACATAAAGTATATATTATGTCCAGAAAGTATTTGAATCTTGGAACCTCCTTATTCAGTAGGTTATCTCAAAGGACCAGGTTTCCAAAAATCAAATTTTGGTAAATTTTAATCAGTCTTATGTATGGAGAGGAACTGAAGTGCAAGAAAGTTACATTGTTAAAGTGGCTGTTGAGACTTAGAAGGATTATCAACCAATTATGCCGAAAATACCACCACTTCGCTTTGTTTACTGTTTACATAAGGGTGATATGTGTCATCAAATGATCTAGCTATTCTTCCATTATTTATCCCAGGACATACTTAACTCCTGGGAATTACAGTGCTATCAGGTGATGATCCATACCGTTATCAAGGGTTCTACAACCTTCTCAACCAATTTCTAGTTAGTTTACAACTATATAAAATGGTCACCTTTTGTCCCCCATTATATTAGTTATGTATTATATGAAACCGTAGGAGGCTTTCCAAAGGCTTCCATTGACCTATTAAACGACATCAATGATAAGAATACAATGAGTAATGCTACAGATTGAGGGACTGTGTTAGTCAAATGCATGTATTTTGTCCAGTTTGGTGTGATAAAACCTTGTCACTGCCTTTGTCAAGTTACTTGTTTTATGAACAGTTGATTAACATAGTTGACATTTCTATGGGTGAGTTCAGTATCATCTCATTAAATATTAACTAATGTATACTATATTCAAATAAATATTTCACTGTGGCCCAAACATTAGTGAATCACTAAGAGGTAGGATTATTAATATATATTGTTAAAGACAAATTAACTTGAAAAAAGTGTCCAGTATTAAGATTGTGTATTTTGTTAAAGTCTTAAATACACTCTTAGCCGTAAATTGGGCCTTTTTAAATGTACACACTCATGTATAGACGCTTTTTGTTTACATCACATTTTCCTTTTCATCATTGTGTAAACTAAAAACTCATGACTAATATGTGAATTTTATATTGTTTCTGATGTCTCAGCATGAAAGGCAACCTTTTTTTTATCCATCACTTCAAAACCAACTGAATAACAATGGATCCAGTTACATCTTGTACTTGATATACTGCATTTTAGTTTTGAATATTTTATTCATTCTGTTTCATTAGCAAACATGCTCTTTAAAGTAATTTGTCCATAAGTATATGGTTATAAAGTTGTTTTTATTTTTTTCTTTTCTCCCTTTATGTGGAATGTATTTCTTGTGAGGTAAGGTGAATAGTAACCAAAAGGGACATTTCTGCATCTCTCAGGCCAAATCCCTGCTTACCCTGAATCATTGTCTTCTCTTTGCTGGCTATTGCAATTTCAACTATTCTGAGTTTGCTTTCTAACCTATTAACTGCCACAGGATTTACTTAATATTGCTTTTTAACTCCAGGCAAATAGTACTACAGCTAAGGCAACAATTCTTACAATCTCAATTAATAATAAATTAATAGCTTTGTTGCTAAAGACTAAATAAAATTAACAGTTTTCTATCTTAAACAAATTTAAAATTATACCAAAGTGATATCAAAATAATATCCCAAGTCAAGTGGATGTCAGGAAATTACATGTTCATGCAGTTTTATTATAGTTAGGTATTTCCATTTCAGATGCCAAAGTCTATTCTGATATATTTAAATAACTACATATATATACACACACACACACACATATATACATACACATATACACACAATTAACATTAAATGGAAACACAAGTATGTATCTTGTTCTGCATAATCATAAATGTTCTACACTTGGTGTACTACTTGTCATTGACAATTATATAATCTGCTCACTGTGTATGAATATACCCATTCCTAAGTATATTTTTTTAAGGGATGACTTCATCTTCTAATATACTCAAGAAGTTCAGTAACAGGAGAAATGCTAAAAGCTCCCCTCCGGGAAGATGAAGTTTTATCTGAGACTATATGCTTCAGGAGTTCTCTGATTTAGTTGAAGATTTTGTTTTGTTTTAAATCTCACCTCAAATTTTCTGATTTTTAATTTTTTGAAGTAAAAGGCTTTTGTTTATCAAAGCTTTCTATTCTGATTTTGAAGTATAAAAGAGTACATAATGCCTTTTTTTAAGGTCATATGCTAAAATTTAAAAATTTTGCTCTAGGTCAATAATATACCACTTCATTTTAAATTGTTATTAATATTTTTTTGTAAAAATGGAAGTTCTGACTTCAAATACATGTATATTTTAAAAAGGATGTTATTTCACCAGAGCAAATTTTCAAACCTTTAGGAAGAGGGGCTTAAGTGGCAGAACTGAGATGGTCACCATACTTGTAGTGTGGATGAACATGTAAAACAGTCTGTAAGCTGATGTCTGAAGACTGAAATCAACTTTCTGGATTACAAAAGCATAGTCCAGTTAAAGTTCCAGTATCCTTTTCACAACCAACAGTGACATAAAGTCCAATAATAACATAACTGACACGGTGTTCAATTATATGCAATGAACTAAATAAGAATTAGTTCTAAATTTGATGTGGCAAAACAAGAAAAGTGATACTGTGTTTCAGTGTCCTGTAAGCTCGCGCTCATCAGTGTGATCTTGATAATTTGGCATATGTTGGCCATAACGCAGTAAAGGTGATAGAGAGAAACAATAACCGGATTTGTTACCTGGCACGGGTTTCAATGGATAACTCGCTGAAATGATTTTACTCTCATTTTGCAGCAGCCAAGAGTTTGTTGAAGAAACCAGATGGAGTAAAGGTAAGTTAAACAAGCACTCCCAAAATCAGTTCTGACTTTCAGATGCTGGATAATTTTTAAATGTTAAATAATTTTTTTAAGTTTTCACAGCTTGTATTTTTTATAGTTTCTGTAAAAGATGCAGGTTGAAGTATAAAATAATTTCATACATAAAGATGACTAATATTTATGCCAAGAAAAGGTGTATTATTTCTATTTTATTAAATATTAAATAATCTGACAATACTTTTTTATGGAGTTGTTATAGAAACTGAATGTCTAAATACTCTGTGCTTTACTGCAGTCCCAAACTATCACAGTTACCTGAAAAATCAATGAAAACCAAATGTTTTTCTGACTCATTATGCTATATCTTTTTTTATTAATTTTTAAATGATTTATTTATTATTTATTATTTTTTATTTTTTGAGAGACAGAGACAGAGCACAAGTGGGGGATGGGCAGAGAGAGAGGGAGACACAGAATCTGAAATAGGCTCCAGGCTCTGAGCTGTCACCACAGAGCCCCAGGCAGGGCTCAAATTCACAAAGGGTGAGATCATGACCTGAGCCCAAGTCAGACACTTAACTGACTGAACCACCCAGGTGCCTCTAGTTATGCTATATTCTGGAGGCCTGCTGAAATGTATAGACTGAAAAAAAAATCAAGTGATAGGGTCTGGGAAATAGAATGTCAAATGATTAAATATCTCTGCTTGGGCAGTTCTTATAAAGGTCTTAATTTTTCCTATGCTTCTGTAATAGGGTATTCAGACATATACTCAAGGTGAATATTCTAAAAACGTATAGAAATATTTTCCAGAAAGATAACAAAAGGATACTTTTAGTTTCTTGGATTTCTAAACAAAGTAATACAATGTATTTTCTATTGATTCTATTTTGCTTTGTGGGAATTTGCCTTTGATTGAATGTAACCTTATATTTGTATTATGTTTGTTATCTTTCCAGAGTATTACCTAAATATTTTATTTCTTTAATCCTTTTCTTTCTCTTCCAAGGGCAGATGCATACATTCTTCATGAACACTTCAACATTCTTGGGAATTAGTTAATATTCTAGTATTTGAACTTGACCCAAAGTCAGGTGGTCAGTTCATTTTGAAAATATGACAAAGAAAATCATTTGTCACTTCTTACGCTCATGCACAATCATTTCTTCATCTCCTGTCTATGTGTGATTTGGGGATTTCCAGAGCTATGGTGACCATGCACTTGTGTTTCCCATTATGATGGCATATGCCTTTTACCAATTGCTTTCCTCAATCTGTAATTTTCTCTTCCCTTTGCTTAGTTTATTCAGTTTAAATTTCAGTAGTGACAGTTGATATTGCCCTTTTTTCCAATGTTATATTGGTGGAAATGTGATACTTAAAATTTTCCAAATGTTCTATGTTTTTCTACACCTTTCAGAGATGCAGAGCTCACAGTTCCTATTGAGATACTTATTTTCACTACCATCCTTATATAGAAAGAAATGTTTCCAGAACTTTTTTTTTCTCCTAGACAGCTTATAGTTCCTCCTTAAAGAGAAATTTATTCTGTGCTCCATGCTTTGACACTTTAAAAATTCAACCGGTCATATTTTTTTCTTTCCCTTTCTCTTTGACTGGTCAATTCAGAAAAGGAAGTCCAGTTCGAGTGTTCAGATGATGGTGAGGATCTCTATCTGCCAGATTTCTCCTCCTGTGCCAATTCACACTTAGGAAGGAATAAAAACACTCTTATTTACCTACGTTAGTATAAATAGAGAAAGTGTAGGACCATTACAGGTCAGTGTCAAGTAACTATCAAAACACAGTACCCACATACACATCATACTGTTTACCTTTGAAGTTGAATTTTTTAAATATATGAAAAGTTCATACCTTTATTTATATGCCATCAAGGATCTTTTGTAAGACCAGAGTCCAGGTTTCTCTTGAAACTGAAGAGAACATGACATAATGGTCTGTTTAATGATAAGCGAAGAAACATTGTAGGATTATTTTTAAGCGATGATCATGATTACTAAAATAGGAGTTTTTAGCTCAGATAACCTAATACAGATACACCATAATACATCTACATGGAGTTTATAAATAGTGTGAAAATGAGCTTACAATGGACCCATCCTCGTTAAACACCTATAGAGGAAACATTTACTAGCCTCAGGACTGAATAAACATAACACCTGAAAAATAGGAATATTTTACCCATGCCTCATAAAATAATTCAGTGAATCATTTAAATATCTGGTTTGATTCAGTTTTGTTAAAGAAAGATAGCTTCCATAGTATAAAATAACTACATTTCATAAACAAAAGTGCCAAAGTTCTGGTATGTTCAAAAGACACCTTATAGTTTAACTAATACTTAATATTTGACTCTTTAATAAAAAGGAAGTCCTCCTAACCTTTTACTTAGAAATTCTCCTATTATTTTTCAACTAATTACTATTACAAATACCTTCAAAAGACTTCCCATAGTAATAAAAGGCCATTAAGCTGTTCTTTACATTAACTAAAAAAGTTTGTAACTGCACATTTAAACACCACTAAAAGTGGTGGTTGAGGCTCATATTCATTTAACTGATGTTTGCCGTGCCTGATAATAAAGGACGGCTCATCTAGGCAGAATGGCCTTCAGTTGGAAGACATGATGGTGTGTGTATGCTGTGTACCTATGTGTGGCGGGCATGTGTTGTGTGTGTGTGTGTGTGTGTGCACATGTTTGTGCAGAGAGGTATGTGTGCATAGGTGTGCATGTGTGACATTTTCACCGAAAGAAATCAGTTCTTCACAACCATTCTAGAAAACAATTAAGTCTCTTACTTCAAAATAGAAATAAAAGTATATCAGTATATTCCTCTTATATTTTTGCATCCACTGATACAGACTGAATGTAGCATATTAAATATATATGATACTTCAATTGTAAGTGCCTCAGCTCATTTGATAAGAAGTCAGCTGTGTTTTGCCGCACACTTTTCCTGATAGGAAGTGATTTGTGCGTGCATACCTCCTCTTTTATCATGTATTTCATACTAATATAAATACTAATTTTTGATCCTTCTTTAATTCCTTCCTTAATTCCTTCTTTAATTACATTATTTCTTATCTCTTTCTGGCTGTTGCAAAAATTTGATGTTAAATTCTGTGAGCTTTTATTTAAAGAAAAATTTTAGACTATCTGCAAGGTAGAGATTGATGATTTAACCTTTAAAGAGTTTTTCATTAAAGGGCACAAAATTTTTTCTCTTTTCCTGCATGCCACAGAGCACAGTGTTGTATCTTATTTGAATAATACTGATACTACTTTTTTCAAAAGAAAAAAACTTCCAGAAAGTCCAAACAATTAACTGGGTGTAATTGCTAATGAACTTACTTGGTATTCATTTCTTTCATGCAGTATGATTTTCTCTTTGAGGCCCTTAAGAACATTTATACTAAAATTATGGGATGTGTTCCTTTAGATAATAATATGTAAAAAAAATACATAGATAATGGAGTATAAGAGAATGAATGTTAATTTATATTTCTTTTTGGTAGCCATAACGTAAGTTACCATGCATGAGTTTAAATGAATGTTACTACTTTTTAGTTTTGATTCTTTAGCACCCAAGCTCAATTGTAATGTCAAGTTGCCACTTGTCTACAAAGAGTTTTCTCTGTGGACCCATTGTAATACTTATTGACTCTCTGAGTTACTTTCACAGTGTGGCTTCCATTGTGATATGGTCTTTCTTTAAGGTCAACCCAACTATGTTAAAGCAAGGGAATGATCTTACCAGATATAAGCTTCAACAGTAGCGGTAACACTGTGATGGAAGACACGGTGTTTCCCTCTCACACAATTGTGAAAAATAATTTTTTTTACGTTCAATATAGTAAAGAGTTCAGTTTGGTCATTTATAATGGAAGATGTGTTTTTTAAAGGAAGCCCAGACTTATTATTTAAAATATTACATTACAAAGTCAGCATTTCATCAGAGATCTAAGTTTTTAATTGAATACCTATGAAGCAAAGTGACGATGGCTTCCCAGAGAGAGACAGTCTATGTGTGACTTCAGGAACAAGAATAAAATGGGGAAAAAAAATGAAAAAAAAAAAAAAGGAATGTATTCATAACAGTGAACAAACAATTGGAAGCTGGGAAACAGAATCCAACCTGAAGAGTATGAAAATGTTTATATTTATTTCATACTCTGGAACTTGATTTGAGCTCCACTGAAGCAGTTCTTTGTTGGCTAAGGTGGCACAGCCAAAGCAGCCAAGTCTGTTTTACATTCCACCATCACAGATGCGGTCCTAGCCTGTGTGTGACCATCAGAGACTGGAATTGATTATCATTCCCATCAAGCATCACTGTGTCTTTCATGTTCATCTTCAGTGGCTCTTTATTTTCATGTCTATATCTCCATATAGACATGCTGCATATAGAGACATTGGCTACCAAGGGGTTTAAGGCGTCTCTGTTTCTATTTTCTGCATACCTACAGATAAACAACAAAGCCAACGTGGTAACCAGCCCCAAAGAAAATATTCCTACCCCGGCGCTGGTATACCTGGACTCTTTGTAACCCTTCTTGAGTTCTTTACTGTTTTTTTGTTGTTTCTCTCATTTGCTTTCACTATATATATATATATATATATATATATATATATATATATATATGTATATATGTATATAAACATTTTGTTGGGTTTTGTTTTTCTTTCGAAGATACAAAAAACTTTCATTCACTTCTTTTTTTCTTTTTGTTAAGGTAGTTGCCAAGCAGTGTGTTTCTAACATGAGATGATCTCATTTCATTGTTGAACATTATTCTGATAGCTGTGGTCTCTGTAGTTGAAATTGTTGCATGCTGCCTTAGAAATACAGTAGAATGCGCTTTGGTCGCTCTTAGCTCTTCTTCTGATGATAGCTCTAGATTATGCAAACAATGGTTTCCTCCTTTCATAATGCAAATATTGACATCAAGGAGAGCTAAGGGGATTATTGCTAGACAACAGTAAATGTAGACCTTATTCAGAGCTACCGTTTCCCTCTCATTAAAACACAGCAGGGCTTTGTAAGACCTCACTTTCTGAGATAAAGAGGCATTGGGCAGTTTGAAGCTTTTTGTTTGTTGTATTTTAAATTATCACTGTTTCACTTTAATCCAAAGAATGAAATGTATAGCATAGGACTTTGAATTGTCAGGGAGAAAGCGGTTTTGTCCATTTTAATCACATTCACACTGTTTACAACTAAATCATTTTAATACTTTGAGGCAGTGTTACATAAAAGTCAAGATTTGAATTCTGCCCTTCAGTACTCTGAGTTCCATAATATTTTGCTCAAATTATTCCATATTTTGATTTAGGGTTTTCTGAAATAGTTCTGATTTTTGACTGTCCTCTATAGTATTATCTTAAATGAATAAAACATACTAAGGGATTACTTCACTTGGGTTAACCAGAAGGGTCAATTTGAAAACATTTAAAGGAAAAGGACACATCAAGGTAGCAGGTTATCTATGAGTTAAAAAGCTCTGTGGATCACCCCTCTGGCCAGAGAAAGGAAGAAGGGAAGCAGTAAATACGTTCTCTACGTGTTGCAGCACAAAGGTGGTAAAGAGGAGGGTCTAGAGGACAGAGAGCTCTCAGAGTAGGAGAAAACTCTCAATGGGCTGCAGTAACTCTCAGTTACCACATCATGCAATGAAAGTGCCAAGCATGCCAATGATATATGGACACTGAATCTTTGTCAACATCAGTCATTTGACTGTTATTTTCCACTTGGGAATATTTCTTCAAGTCTCTGGTAGAAAGCAGAAAGGAAAAATGTTCTCTTGGAAAAGCATGACTTCACAAGCAAATCTGTAAATGTAGTTTATAAAGCTGAAATTTCATTTAGGTATGGACTCACATGGCATTTAACAGCAATATGTCTCAAATTATAGTGATTATGGGATTAGTTCTAGAATCCTTTAAATGAACCTTTTAAATATTCCGCAGAGTTTCATGTGGACTTTCGAATACACTCCTTAGGATAACCTTTTCTTAAGCATGGGACAGTGTTCTCGATTTTCCAAGAGTATTTTTCTGTGTATTAACTATACACTATTAACTATAGTGATGACACCATAATCAATTCTTAAGGCAATACATCTGGAAAAAAATCCTCACAAAGAATTCAAGATTATTTTAAAGAGTTCTAATCTCTAGTGTCGTTGGTCAGTTTTTTATAGGACAAACATTAACAGGCTACTCACTCAAGAAGAAAGGAAAGCTCTATCTGGTATAGGACTTTGTGAAACAGTGAGTGCCTCTTTAGGTCTCCAAACTTCAAAGCCTTGTCTGTTTACTGATCGCGAATAAGGTCTTTTGCATGCTGCTGCTGGGTACTGAGATATCCTATCTCATGGGCTCACCAGGGAGATCTTTCATCAGTGATCTTGTCACTGCTACCTCTGACAGTAGTTAACATTGCTTAAGCTCTTGTCACTAGTTAGTTGTGTCAGCTGGCTCACTCTGCTCTGTCCTCACACTAGTAAGAATGTACTTACCAATGCGAACTGTTTCTTTCTCTATTTTGTTCTCACTCAGGAGCCCCAAACTACTGTTATCCACAACCCTGATGGAAACAAGGTATTCAGAAAGAATCAACATCATCTTGCTTTAATAAGATCACACATTTCATCAAATATCCAAAGCAAAAATAATTCATTATTTAAACATGGGAAAGAAAATTTTGACCCTTTTTCTACCACAATTTTTTTTTCTGGGACCTAATTTATCTAGAATTGTATCCATGTTTCTTTCAAAACAAAAATGAATGACATCCTGAAAGAGAAATGAATGGTACTATTAGTCAATAAGACTTGGGTTAAGCAAAGTCTTTATGTCAAGATGACTGTGTATCTTAAGCAATTCCATCTGGTCTTTTTATTTTCTTCTCCATGCCTGTTTGTGCATTGTACTTTAGATATATTCTGCATGAAATTTTATAATTTCTTGCTATGTCATTTCACTGTCTTCAAAAAAAAGTCAACTTGAGTTCATAGGTGTCTGTTTAAATTTAATGTTGCTTTTGAGTTTTATTCTGTCGTATTGTGCTTTTTCTGTTAATTCTCTGTTGTTGGTGTTGTTTCTGTTGTTTGGCATGAAACTGAGGATATCAGGGAGTTTAACTTCTTATGAAATGTTTGTTTTGTTGAATTATATGCATTTCAATAACATATTTAGTGACAGTCTGAAGAAGACTGTAACATTTTTTGTCTGTTGTTGATTGTGTAGCATGTTAACTGAATAATAGTATCTGTATACATGTCTATAGGATAAAAGGAGACATTTTCTGAATGTATTCCATGTTTCCTGTTTATTAATTCTCATTGTGTGTCTAAAAGGAAAAAAATATACTTCATCAGATTTTTTCTCAGATATCAAATATATTCATGGGTCCAACTTCTCCTTACTCTTATCAGCAATGTTTATTAGAGAACACATTTCCTCTGGTTTAACATTTAGTGGATCAATACTAAAATCATTAAAGTAAAACTCAAGTATACTTTAATATGAGATGTGTTTTATGTTCATGACACTTAAAATATTTTAAGTCCCTAAATGACTTGAAGTAGACAGGAAGGAGAATCATATAGGAGAACATTTTTTTTAATATCATTAGTAAATGAAAGACCGAGCATAACAGCTGGAGTGGATACTTCAATAGTTCTAGCTATATCATTTGTAAGAGTTGCTGCATGACATTTCTTGCTTACATGAATTAATTTATTTCTACAGTGCATGGGTTTACCTCCATCCTGAGTTTAAATTTGAACACTTAGGTCACATTAAGAAACGCATGAAGACTCTGCTTTGGTTTTGTGTGTATGGAGAGTCTGGATACACCTTTAATTAGTCTGTCCCTTTGGTTTAAATATTACATAAGCTATTTATATAAATTGATTGCTTTTTTGAATATTGAACCTCTAAAAGGACACTGATTGGTATTTCCATCATTTTCTAAAATCTGTTTTTCATCACTGAACACATAGATCTCGATTGGAGGTTTGTTTCTAATTTCTTTCAGCTCTAGCCCTTAACCATTTCGAGTAGAAAATTGTGTGTTTTTTTATGAATACTACTAAATTTCTTTGCTAGAAAATATTTTATTGGTACGTTATTAATGGAAAAATTTATGAAACCATTGTAAGAAACTGTATCTTAATATTGGCAGTTACAGTGTCCTTTTAAGTGTGCTCATTAGCCTTCAACTTCATTTGTAGTTTTACAAAGAAATAGCTTTGTCTTTCCACTGTGGGAGCAGGCTTCTTATCAATAACAGCCAGTTTCTAATTTAGAAATGGATGGAAAAAATCTGATTGTCCTTTAAAAAGTAAATTATTCATATAATTCTATTGTGCTGATCACAAACATAGAAATTCTTGTTAAAAGTAATTTCAGTATAACTCAGCTTAGGGCCCCCAGCTTCTTCATCAAATGATGCAATGAAATGCTTTCTGTCTCTACGTAGGAGTAGGACAAATAGGCTGTAAATTCAGTGCTTGATATAGTGCCTTATACAAAGAAAGGATTATTTACTGATTAATTAGGAATAGAAATTGTTCTATTTTAGGGTCAAATTCAGAAGGCCAATATATTCAATTTCTGATAGCTACATAGAAAAAGCACACCTGATCAGGCACCGTAACCAAAGATGGCCTAACACAGCTCTTAAAATAAGTTGCATACTTTGGCTGCTTCTACAAATAACCCAGATTTTTCCTGCTTCAGAGATTAGGCCACCAGAGTACTCCCTTTCTGAAATGTTTTCAGCATTTGCCATTTTATTTCTATCAAAACCACATAATGTATTTGTCCATCTGCATGTCAATATACGTGCACAGCCTGCTGAAGAACTTTGCATGATATGTACATCACTTGCCAATTTTAAGAAGAATAAAAATGAAGTTATCCATTGTTTGCAACTTAACACATGTTTTCCTCTCAACAGGAGTCAACTGAGAGTTCAAATACAACAATTGAGGATGAAGATGTGAAAGGTAAGATTACATTAGAAATGGAAAATCCTAACTTGGAGTTTCATATATATCAGAAAAAAAAAATTATTTATTTCAAATAACTAATAAGTTTAGGAACTAGGCCTATTCTAAGACACAAAAGTAATTTTCTTTTTAAAAGTATACTACTATTTTGATTATATGTATTGATTTTGTCAATTTTTTCACATATTCTTTTCTCTGTCTTGAAATATAGACAAATGTGGTATATTTGAGCACATTGTGATTTTAACTACTAATGATGGTTTGAGGACATAATATCAAATTATAAATGTATCAGTCAAAAGGTACTATAAAATGTACATCTATGTCTAGAAAACAGCTTATCTTCAAGAATAGAGTATGAAAAGAACCATTTTTAAAAACCTTTCATGGTCTTGGTGAATTTTAATGGAATTTCACATTTGGCAGCCTTTTTATCCTAGGTTTTTGTGCACTTTCCTGATACATTCTTGACCTCCATTCACTTCAATTACCCAGGTTCTTTTAGAAATATAAATGAGTCGTTGCCAGCATTTCTGTGGACATGTCACTGCCTATGCACACATATACTAAACACACTTTTTACCTCTTTTTTGTCTCATGGCTGTTTTCGAAGTGTTAATTTTGCTTCAGTTGCTCTCATAGTTTTGTGTTCTCATTTTTGTGATTCCATGTATGTAACTACTAATTCTACCAGCCACTTGTCTAGAAGCCATTCCAAAAAAGAATGGTAACAATAGGGTGTTTAAAAAGTATTAAAGGATGTATTAAAGGAAAATAAGCATAAAACAAATTCAGAGAAATGATTCATCAGATAGCTAAACATTATTTGGAAAGATTACCCAACAGTGTCAACATGGGCTTTAATTCTGTAGGTGGCATTAGTAAGACATGGTCTTGGATAACTATTATTCATGTTGTAGAAATAAAGAAGCTGGAAATTCTCAGGTCAGGGAGACATCTAGGCAATTGAGGAAATAAAAATACCTATAAACCACAAGTTGCCAGTCACCTATGCTGACTTTTCCTCTTTGGTTGAATAGAACAGCTGATTCTATTAAAGTGTACTCTCTATTTATATTTCAGTGCACTGACCTAAGTCTGCTAGAGGTAGTCAGTCATTTTTTTTCTTTTTACAGTGGAAAGGTGGAGAGCTGTGTCGAGGACATTGTTCAGTAGGTCTATTCATCTCACTCTTGCCCCTGAGCTAAAATTTGAACACAAGTAATTTTATGAATGATTGATGCCAGTCGCATTAGATAAAGAGATATTTTTTAACCAAATAAGCAGATATCCCATTTAGCTTTATCAGTGATTCAGAAAGCATCATCTTTGTAAGTTGGATTCATTAGCTCTTTCAGCCAAGCAAAATGTTTATATGACTTGATACATTCTTCTCTTGGGCAAGAATCAGAGAGGGGAAATAAAGTGGCATTAGCCACTAGAGAGACTGAATCTTTAAACAGCTGAATGATATTAGAATAACAGCACCTCGGTATGTGTAGTTCATCCTAATAAACCTATTCCTTGGTGATCACAAGCAGGGTTTTAATAAGCAGTCTTTCTCACCTAAATTTGACTCTTTACTAGGTTTTGGTTTAGGATGATCGGTATTAATCCTATGTAAATATCAACATGTAAACAGAATCTCACCTTATAGTTTATATTTTTGATGAAATAAAATTATATCAGCACTCCTCAGAAAACTGTTCTCTTCAAATCACAACAATAATATTGATTTCATTTTGTCTCTGGGATCTCACAAATTGAGTTAGTATTTGTCTTTATGGTTACATGCTGAGACTATACATAGCAAATGTTAGAGCAATTAAGCATGATACTGAGATGGAGAGAAATGTCCAGTTGATTACTGAGCCCAAAGTGCTTTGGTTTATTTCCTTGAATTCAATAACTAAGTTATTTAAGTTTCTGCTTAATTCTCCTTGTGTGGATGTGGCCACAGAGTCACAGATATAACACATTAGGCATCATTTGTATGCTCTGTAAGACCCACACAGCTCTTTGGTGGCTAACATTTTTTAAATATTGAATGATATAAGAAACCTTTCAGAATAGAAGACACTTTAAGAAATCACCCAGGCCATGATTCTGACTACAAGACAGGTGGCATATAAATTGTCACGTATATTCTTAATGTAGTTATTGTGCTAGTGATATGCTTGTGTGGGAATCTCTTCATTAATCAGTACACAGGCCTTCAGAAAGACCCTAATTGATTTCTTCATTTGTACAACCATGTTCTTTTTCTCTTTACCTCAGAGTTTGCTATAGCTATGGGTAGTTTGGTAGAGAATATTTATTGACCAGCTCTGTTAGAACCCAAATTTACCTGTATATCTAAGCTCTAAGAACTCAGGCCATCAGTTATATAACCTGACCAAAGCCACACCCTCTCTATAAAACCATATCCTTTATACAAAATTGGGTGTCTTTCTTCCCACATACACTTGACAGTAACTTTGTTATCAGGGTAAAACACTAGACTTTTCAACATATTCTCAAACGCATAATCTCCCAGCACACTCCTGCATGCAGTCACATGTTCCATCCATTCCTGGTGGCTGTCCCACCTAACACTAGCACCTAGACTTGAATTGTTTAATGGTGGCATATCATCCCTAGAATACTACAGCACATGCTTCCCAAGCCAGTGTAGTGCACATTCTGTCCACTCCCCAAGGACCAACCTGGCAGTGACAGTTGTACACCCTCTCTACTGTAAAGGAACATAGTGGGGAATATTAACACATCGTGGTGACCTAGCCAAAGGAAGAAATGAGGTTAAACCAATGGCAGAATACCTTTTTCTGGCCTTCTCAAGGTGGCGGGGTTGGGGGGGGGAGGGGCAGAGAAAGTAGATAGGCTAACTGCTCTTAAAGAAGGTGGGAGATAGAAGTCATAGTAGATTGGTAGTCCTTCACCTTCAGGAAAACCTAGAGCATCTAGAAAGCCAGGATTTTGAAAAGATCATTTTCTTTGAGCTATCTTTATTAGTTTCTGTTCAAAATGGCCTTTGGTTTTCAAAAGGCCCCAATCTGTGTTATTCTTGAGCTGTATCTAGGCTACCTCAGTTTCTTCATTCAGCAAATATTTTTTTGAATGCCTACTGTTTGCCTGAGCTCCACATCTTTTGGTGAACTAGTCTTATTCAAGAGCTTTCAGCAACTCAGAGTCAAGACATTCTTTACGCTTTACAGAAAGCTTTTATGCTATGATTTAGGCTGTTTCTCTCGTTTAATTCAATAAATATAAAGAAAATATGCTTTAAAAAGTGAGACCCAAGAAAAATGGTATTTTATATCTAAAAGTCATTTTATTTTTCATTTTTTAAAAAACCTTCAGCATTTAGTTACAACCATAACATTTCCCTTCCCAAGCTCACGGTCATCCTAAGGAATTTGCATTCTTTTACAACTCTTCTTTATAAAAGCTTCTCAAGTTTGTTGTTTTCTCTCCCCAAGGCAATGTGGACTTCCTAGTGTGGATTTTTTGAGCCATTCCCTAATTTTGTCCTATATTCAAAACCGAATATTATCTTTAATGCTATGTCTGTAAACTCATCAGGAAACTCAGTGTAATGGAAGGACACTATTGGCTTAAAAATAAAAAGGGGTCTTAATGAGGCATAGTTATTACTACCCAAAAACAAACAAAATACGTTTTCCTATTAGAGTTTACTGGTGTTCTCAAAATATGATTTTTTTAGGTCTAAAATTATTGAAATAGTCGTTCCATTTTGAATACATTTCTAGTAAAACATTTTCGTTAATTTGTGTTAAAAACAGCTGTCATCATTGGCCTTTAGTTAGTAGATGGCAACACTAACAGTGAAGCTCTCTAGGATTATGGATGTCCTTAAAGCCAGTGATGTGTAGTAATGGTCCTCTCAGCACTGTCTACATTTGAAGACTGTCCTTTGGTTTGTGGCTGTAGCCAGTTTGCAGGGCCTGTCACTGTATGCCACAATTTCTCTCCACCTCATAATCTGCCCGACACCATTGCTCAGAGTCAGCTACTTCTTCCTGATGGGTATGCATCGGTTTGGTCCATCTGCTGCTCTTTCCCAGAGTTCCAGAGTTGCGTGACACATGTCGAAGTTGGGCTCCTCTGTGCCCTTATGTCATTTCTGTCACTCACCCTGCTTCCAGCATCTCATTACATTGAGCAGCTGCTTGGATCTCTTGCTGCATTTCATCTTTCTTGTGGGTCTAGACCATAGGAGTTCTGTACAGCAAGCAGAAATGTATCGCTATCAGCCTGTGTGTGGGGACTTCATTCTAGTTTATCCTCTTTTTCCTTTTGCTGAAAAATAGATGATGACAATGAACTTGCATAGAATGTTTGCAGAAGGCCCAGTTAAGGGCAAGGGTGTTGACACCTTTATCACTTGAATGGGGCCTGGTATTTGAGGACATCTGGATTTCAAAATCTTGGCTACTCTACACAATCACTTGATTAATGAGCTTTTTGTGTATTTCTTTGTAAATGTGTACATTAGTGGACAATGTGATGACTAAATACTCAGATTCAACTATTCTTAAGTTATCTTTTCAACAGAAGACCGTCATTGCTGGGTAGGATTCCCTGAGGCAGATGATCAGGCGATACCAATCTTCCTCAGATTCCCCTGCAGTAACTCAGCACTTGTCTTACATGCTTTTCTCCCTTCAAGCGAGTCTGCAAATCAAGAAACTTCTGGTTATTTTATTTAAGAACCTTTGATAATTGTGTCATTCCATTAGGTTAAAAGTGTCTTAGAAGATCTGTAGTGCAGTGCATAATAACTTCTTTCAGGTTTCTAATCCAAAATTTGATTTTTAAAAGGGTTTATTTAGAAAAATTCATGTCTGTATGTGTGTATCTTCCTGTCGATCCTTTAACTTTTAAATCAGGATCAATAACTTATAGAACTGATGCAGAATTTATTCTGCTCTACCACCAATATAAAATAACTTCATTTTCTCTTTATTGTTCTTTTTGACATTCCTTTATTTTACCTCCGTACTCATTCATAATTTCTCATTTAGTCTTTGCCTTCTGCTATGTTTGTATCTTAAATTTGTCAGTGACAGCCTCAGGCTTCTTTAGCCATGCCGACAAAATACAGGATCAAAACCACTGCCAACTCTAGCTTAAAACAAAGTCCTAAATCGAAAGGAACAAAACCAATAAAAACATGTAACCATTCATTTCATCATTAGGAAAACACAGGCTCATTCTATGTTAATAGATTTTCACCATTCAAAGTTTCTATAAATGGCTTTCTTAGAAAGTTTGCAAAACCCTGTATACACCTTTAGAAAACAATAGAGCATTATTTAATTAAATAATGCATAAATTCTAAATCATGTATGTTCTAAGACTCCTCCTACCTTAATTTTTGGATTTTTTTTTAAGGTTAAAATATTGTGTTTACAAAACATGCTTTTCATAATGTTTATATAGAGACTGGGCTACAGGTTTAGCATTTTTACGGACAAAGCGTTGTGACATAGAAAACAGATTAATGTATGACATTTTGGCCAGGTTTGGCTCTCCCATAAGACAAAATAGGGTAATTTATTCTAACATACTTTTCTAATACTCATATTTAAAATGACCACCAAGGATCCATATCAAGGCACAACTTGTTAGCTAAATTAACAATTGCCTTTCAGAATTGAAACCTAAAAATATTTGCTAATTGCTGTATTTTTTTGTAGATTATTCCTTGAAAACAGATAAACTCCTGTTTATATTTTATTTTTACATTCACTTTATTTTAGTATTTTTAATGTTATTTTATTTTCATTCAGGTATAGTTAACATACAGTGTTATATTAGTTTCAGGTATAAAATGCAGTGATCCAATACCTCCATACATTACCCAGTGCTTATCATGACAAGTGCCCTCCTTAATCCCCATCACCTATTTCACGCATCCCCCCACCCAGCTCCCCTCTGGTGACCATTAGTTTGTTCTCTGTAATTAAGTCTGTTTCCTGGTTTGTCTCTCCCCCTGACCTTTCTCTCTCTCTCTCTCCCTTTTTTTCCTTCCTTTGCTTGTTTGTTTCGTTTCTTAAACCTCAAATATGAGTGAAATCATATGGTATTTGTCTTTCTCTGACTTGCCTTGTGCAAAAGTGTTTTTGTTTGATGTAGTCCTGATAGTGTAGTTTTGCTTTTATTTCCTGTGCCTCAGGAGACATGTTTAGAAAAATGTTGCTATGTGGATGGAATTGGAAGGTATTATGCCAAGTGAAATAAATCAGTCATAGAAGGACAGATATCATATATTTGCACTCATATGTGGATCTTGAGAAATTTAAGAGAAGACCGTGGGAAAACGGAAGGAAAAAAAATAGTTACAAACAGAGAGGGAAGGAAGCAAACCATAAGAGACTTTTAAATACAGAGAACAAACTGAGGGTGGATGGGGGGGGTGGAGAGGGGAAATGGGTGATGGGCATTGAGGAGGGCACTTGTTGGGATGAGCACTGGGTGTTGTATGTAAGTGACGAACCACAGGAATCTACCCCAAAAACCTAGAGCACACTTTACACACTGTATGTTAGCCAATTTGACAATCAATCAATCAATCAATAGAAATTTTGGACAAAAAAAAAATATTGCTATGGCCAATCTCAGAGACATTACTGCCAGGATGTTTATGGCTTCAGGTCTCACATTTAGCTCTTTAATCTATTTTGAGTTTATTTTTGTGTATGGTATAAGAAAGTGGCCAAGTTTCATTCTTTTGCATGTTGCTGTCCAGTTTTCCCAACACCATTTGTTGAAGAGACTGTTTTTTTTTCCCCATTGGATATTCTTTCTTGCTTTGTTGAAGATTAGTTAATCATATAATTGTGGGTTCATTTCTGGGTTTTCTGTTCTATTCCATTGATCTGAGTGTCTCTTTTTGTGCCAGTACCATACTGTTTTGATTACTATAGCTTTGTAATATAACTCAAGGCCTGGAATTGTGATACCTCTAGTTTTGTTTTTCTTTTTCAAAATTCCTTTGGCTGTTTGTGGTCTTTTGTGGTTCTATATAAATTATAGGATTTTTTGTTCTATCTCAGTGAGAAATGCTGTGTAGGTATTTTGATAGGGATTGCATAAAGCCTGTAGATTGCTTTGGGTAATATAGATATTTTAACAATATTTGTTCTTCCAATCCATGAGCATAGAATGTCTTTCTATTTCTTTGTGTCATCTTCAATTTCCTTTATCAATGTTTTATATTTTTCAGAATACAGGTCTTTCACCTCTTTGGTTTGGTTTATCCTTTGGTATCTATTATTTGGGGGCAATTGCAAATGGGATTGTTTCCTGAATTTTTCCTTTTGCTTCATTATTAGTGTATAGAAGTGCAACAGATTTCTGTAGGTTGAATTTGTATCCTGTGATATTGCTGAATTCATGTATCAGTTCTGGTAGTTTTATGTGGAGTCTTTAAGGATTTCTATACATAGTGTCATGTCATCTGCAAATAGTGAAAATTTTACTTCTTCCTTACCAGCGTGGATGCCTTTTCTTTCTTTTTGTTGTCTAATACCTGTGGCTAGGACTTCTACTACAATGTTGAATAAAAGTGTTGAGAGTGGACATCCTTGTCTTTTTCCTGACCTTAGGAGGAAAGCTCTTAGTTATCCCCCTACTGTGGGTTTTTCATATATGGCCTTTATTATGTGGAGGTATGTTCCCTCTAAACCTACTTTGTTGAGGGTTTTTATCATGAATAGGTGTTGTACTTTGTCAAATGTATCTGCATCTATTGAAATAAGCATATGGTTTTTTTCTTTCATTTTCTTATTGATGTGACATATCACATTGATTGATTTGTGAATATTGAACCACCCTTTCATTCCAGGAATAAATCTCACTTGATTGTGGTGAATGATTTTTTTAATGTATTGTTGGATTCAGTTTGCTAGGACAGTATTTTGTTGAGGATTTTTGCATCTGTGTTCATCACAGATATTGGCCTGTAGTATGTTTTTTGTGTAATTATCTACTTTTGATATCAGGATGATAGTGACCTCATAGAATTTGGAAGTTTTTCTTCTATTTTTTGGAATAGTTTGAGTAGAAAAGGTATTAACTCTTCTTTAAATGTTTGGTAGAATTCACCTGTGAAGCCAGGTGGTCCTGGACTTTATTTGTTGGGAGTTTTTTTATTGCTGATTCAGTCTCTTGCCTGGTAATCAATGTATTCAGATTTTCTATTTCTTCCTTCTTTAGTTTTGATAGGTTAAATGTTTCTAGATATTTATCCATTTTTTCTAGATTGTCTAATTTGTTGGTGTACAGTTTTCATAATATTCTCTTACAATTTGTATTTCTGCAGTGTTGTTATTTCTCCTCTTTCATTAGAGATTTTGTTTATTTGAGTCTATTCTCTTGCTCTCTCTCCCTCTTTGAGGAGTCTTGCCAGAGGTTTATCAATTTTGTTCATCTTTTCATAGAACCACGTCCTGCTTTCATTGATCTGTTCCTTTTTTTTTTTTTTTTTTTTTTTAGTTTCCATATGTTTTATTTCTTCTGTAATCTATTATTTCCTTCTTCCTACTGGTTTCAGGGTGTGTGTGTGTGTGTGTGTGTTGTTTTTGTTTTTGTTTTTATAGCTCCTATAGGTGTAATCTTAGGTTTTTCTTCCTTCTTGTGGTATAAACTTCCCTCTCAGAACCACTTTTTCTGCATCCCAAAGGTTTTGAACAGTTTTGTTCTCATTTCTGTTTCTTTCCGTATACTTTTTGATTTCTTTGATTAATTTCCATATCATAATTAAACTATCAGTTTTTTTAGCTTTGAATTCATTTTAATAATTCAAAGCTTAAACATCTAGCATATACTATTCATAGATAATTAGTTTATATGGAAGTTAACAGTATAAGAGGTAACGAGACTCACAATTTATATAATCAAAAATTTCATAGTCAATAAGATCTAATTTACATTATAATATAGTTGCATATGTATTAAGTGTAAAACTCTTTTTTTACATTTACCTATATTTCCCATTACCTAATAAAAATGGTGCCATAAGCAGCTTAATTTAAAGTTATCTTCAAGTTTTAAAGTATTTTATTACTTTCTCTGTCTCCCTTACCTTTTCAGATTGTAACTTTATTATTTTTTTTAATGATGTAAAAAATATTAGCAAGGATCTGATTGGAATCCAGAGTTTATACTCTTGTTTGTACTTCTTTTATCTAACTTACTTAAAACATGTTGCATAACTTCTCTGTGGCTCAATCTTTACCAGGTCACATAATTTAAATACTGAAATCAATAATACAGAGTTGTAAGGTTTTTATCAACCCTACTTTAATACAATAGATTTTTATGAAGTCTCATATTTTAAAGTGTCCACAATTACACATTATAAAATAGTATAAATATAGATGTTATAAGCTATTCAAAACAATTATAAAAAGACATTCAGGAATAAAGTTGAATTCAGGAATAAATTGCTGCAGTTTTATGGAATATTATTACAATGGGAAAATATGGTCCACTAAACTATATGTTCAAAATGTTATCATAGCACTGATGGACTGTAAAATTAGTACTTTAAACACATCCCAGCAAGAATTATTATGGGGCTGTATTTCATGTTTTTAAGGTATCTACTATCTACAATTACTTTAAATATCTAAACTTATTTTACCTCATACATTTCTATGCAGAAACTATACTTATTTATATTTTATTAGCTATAAATTTATATAATTCTGAAATTATTTATTAGGATAAAATACTTTAATGAAATACTATTTCCTTTGCTGAGTTTGTATTATTTTATGTCTCGATCATTTAGTGATTCTTCTTGTAAATCAATGAAATGGCTTTTTTTTTTTTTTTTTTTTTTTTTTTTTTTGGTATGGACTTCTGCTCAAGTCCCTTTGGTTTGTTCAGGAGGCATTAAGTGTAAGGCAGTCAAATAAATAAATCTGAGTTCTGTGCATTTTTACTATTTTACCTGGTTACAGGTCATTCCAATTCAGACCATGTTAAGTGGAGATATTCTAAGAAGAAGCAGAGAAGGTATTACTGAATGAAAGAGCTTAATGGAAGAGATTATGTAGAAGTAAAGGATTTTTTTTTTGCATCTTGAATAGTGGTATTTTCATTATTCAATTCAAATAGTCAATGAATACTCTGTAGGTACCTTCAGTGTAAGATGTACTAAGTAAGCACTTAGCCACATTTCTTGCCCTGGTGAGTGAGTCTATAAAAGACAAAGACAATTCTGCATGTTAACATACCTTCTTTGTTTCTGGCTGGTATTTAGATAATTATAAAAGAAAGAATAATATGTTCACTAAAAAACAAATATAAGGACACAGCTAGAGTCATATGTGAGCAATACAGAAAATTTCAGATGCATGTAACACATGTAATTCCTAACAAAGAGACCACTGTTTGGATCCAGTTTTGTTTTTTAGAAAAAAATTATTGAGCACCGTTTGTGTGCTGGATTTGATAGACTAGGCTGAGGCTAAAAAGGCTTACATTTTTCCTTATGGAGTTATCAGTCTTATAGTATCCTCTTTAATGAAATTATACCTGGGTACATTTCCCCAGTGAATGGCTATTTTTGCATTAAAATTTTATTCTGTGTTAAAGACAATTTCTTCCAGGATACATGAATAAAATGTACTTAATGAATTAGTCTGTCAGTTTTCTTCCTTTCTTTCCTTTTATATATATATAAAATATATTGTATTATATATTATATAATATTGTATTATATATATTATAATATATATTATATATTATATAATATTGTTTTATATATATATATATGTATATATATATATAATGGTATAACATTTTTTTCCTGGCCAGTGTTGTTTAGCAGAATTTGCCCACCCATTATATTAAAATAAGCATTGTAGTTGATACAGAAAGACTGATTTAATTGTTGGGATTGCAGTGATTTGTTTTATGGTGATAAAATGAATGTCCCTGCTAGAGCCATATTATTCTTAATCACTTATATGTGGGTACTATAGCACCCAAAGGAAACAATTTTCAATATGCAAGTACCTTTGGATGTTTGGTTTGATCTCTTTAGATTAGATGAGAAAATTTAAAAACTACACTTGGGTTTGAACATTCCTAAACTATTCAATTGTGTTTTCTTTAAAAAGAAACCTACATCATACTATCAGTGCAAGTCTGCAGTGTTTTGATGTAATTGCATTATTCCTATATATCATGTCTCCAACCTTTTTTCATATATCTGTGATGAAGTGCCTCTATGAAAACTGAACTTGATATGTCTATGGTATATTCTAGTTCCTTTAATACTCCCAGGTCATCATCTTAGAACTTTCTTTGTCCAAAAAAAAAATAAATAAATAAAACTTTCTTTGTCTCCTCAGTTTTGCTTATACCCTGCATTCAGTCTATCAGTCTATCAGCAAATCCAACGGACTCCCCTTTCAAAATACACACATTTTTTTCCCACTTGACAGCTGCTCACTAACTCTACTCCCACCACCCTGGTCCAAGATAGTATTATCTTTTGGCCATATTATTGATGTGACTTCTTATCCAGTCTACTTGCTTTAGCATTACTTGATTATAGTTTATTCACAACATAGTAGTCAGGGTGACACTTTCAACATATATCAGATTGTATAATGTTTCCACTCTGTATTTTCTAGTGACTGCCAAAGCCATTTTATTATCTTCTTTTTTACTTTTTATTTTTATCCCAGTATAGTTAACATACAGAGTGTTATATTAGTTTCAACATAGTGTGCCAAAGCCCTTTTAGAATTGAACGTCCCTCCATGATGAGAACTTCCACCAGCCATGCCTTCCTTTACCATCTGGCCTCATCTCATGTTATATACCTCAGGAACACTATTCCTGAAATGTATCAAGCAGGTTCCTGCCTTAGGGCCTTTTCACTTGTTGTCCCCTGCCTGTTATGTCTTGATACACATTCCATGTTGCTTGCTGCCTCCTCTTTTTATGTCTCTGATTAAATGATACCCTCTCAGACTTTGATGACCCTGCTTTAAATTGTGCCTTCAAATCCAGCCAATTCCATTCTTCTTCTCTGCTTTGCTTTTCCCCTAGTACTTTATATTATGTGAAATATTTATTTTACTTATTTGTTTAATGTCTCTCTCTTCCTTTACTAGAACGTAAGTTTCTTCAGGGCAGAGATTTTTGTTTTGTCCCCTGCTGTATCTGCAGTATCTAAACCAGTGTTTGGTAATAATAGGAATAACAAATATTAAATTGATAGAGGAAGGAAGTATGGTGGATACCAACCATGCCCTGTCCTACCAGCCAATAAAATGATGACAATACTTTCAACGTTATGATCTCTCCATTTTTATCTTCATGGGTTTTTATGCAGATGCTCTGTGCCCCTCCCCCCATAATTTAGGAGCTAAAAATAAAGAAATTGCAAATGTAAAAAGTAACTCACGTACGATCCTCTTCCTTGTTTGGATGGCACATGTGCTTTGATGTCAAACATATTATGTTTGAATCTCAGCCCAGCCTTTGATGGACTGTGTAATCCAACCCTTTATATAAACCTCTCTGAGTCGTATGTACATTAGAGATGATAGTATCTCAATACTTAACTTTTTATTTTTTACCTTCAAAAGTAGTTTGATATGCTTTATCCTAACAATAATAACAATAATAAAGCATGGTAATGTTCACTAGAGAGATTGTTAGTTAAATGCCTGGTATAATGTCTATCTCATGAGAGCTGCTTAGTGAAATTATATTATTTCTGGCCATTCTTTCCTATTAGTAGATGATATAAGCACCAAGGCTCACAATTAAAAGAGACCATGAATCTAAAGGGACCTGTTTTTTTTTTTTTTTTTTTTTTTTAGAATCAGTGTTTCTATTTCCTAAGCCATTTATTTCAGACAAGTGGGTAAAGATTTATAATTGTTAAGGTCATGTATAGAATTCAGCCAACTTATATACATAAACATAAAAGCTGCCCAAGTACAGAAATATTCATTTTTTGCTTTACACTAAAAGTTCCTACTTTTTGAAAAGGGTTTTATTAAAGAAAGAGTATACCTTTGACTTTTGGTGAATTTTCAAGGTAGATTATGTTAATGTTAATTCACTGTTTTTTCCCTCCATGGTACCATATGCTAGACACTCAATAGATTAATAAATTATTTATGAGGTTTTTGCCATAAGTTAATTTTGTTTGAACACTTAAAATTTTGAGTTCAGAGACATACTTTGTTTGTAATTAAACATAAATGTATTAATGATTCAGCCTTCCCTCATCTAAACCAATCTTTTTATGTTTTCAAGTATTTTGAAAAATTTGCTCAGTTTTGGGGTGCTTGGATGGCTCAGTCGGTTAAGCGTCCAACTTTGGTTCAGGCCATGATCTCGCAATCTGTGAGTTTCGAGCCCCATGTCAGGCTTTGTGCTGACAGCTCGGAGCCTAGAACCTGCTTTGGATTCTGTGTCTCCCTCTCTCTCTCTCTCTCTGCCCCTCCCCTGCTCATGCCTCTGTCTCTGTCTTTCGCTCAAAAGTAAATAAACATAATTTTTTTTTTAATTTGCTCAGTTTTGGCTGTCTTGATTATTCTTGTTGAGAGTAAAAGCATATAGACTGATTGTTTTCCACAAAAGTAAAATATATATTTACAAAGAAGCATATATGTGCAAAATTATTACATACTTATCAAGCAAAATGTCTCAAGAAACATTACATAAAATATCCCTCTTGGAGACTGTAACCTCTTGATAGAAGTTAACGGATCAAGTGTGAGAGACCTATTTGTCTTTTTGTTAAATAATTTATTACAGGATCATTGATTTCTTTAGCATCACTACATGTGGTTATTTAGAGTGTGTCTATCTAGCAAAACACAGATGGAAAATGTTAAGGAGAGAATTTTGGATTTTAGGAAGTTTGAGTAATAGACAAAAACCCCATTGCCATTATGTATTTTCAAATTTAAAAAGCAAAAAAAAGAAAAAAATGCTGCTCCAAAATGTCATTTGTTTATAATTTGAACTAGGGAATATCTTCAGTTGGGAAAATAACTTGTGGTGGTATCTATTTTGAGTATGTTTTTATTCTATACCTATCTTGCTTTACTCAGAAGTCTAGTATTCTAATCAAATATTGTACCACATTATATAAAGTTAAGGTGAATAAAATGTAAAGATATTCCTGAACAGTAGATAAATAACCTCTGAAAAGATTAATGATCTTTAATGACAGAAAAGGCAGCTTACTTTAAAGAGACTGCTATGACTTTTTAAAGATATTTTTGTCAGTGTAGAAACAGTGTGAGTATATGAGATTGTGTATTTTAAATCTTTCTTCAAGAAATAGCTCTTCATTCATAATTTTGCACATAAACAGAGCAGGGTAAGGTGGAATTTAATAATGTCATTTAGGGGCGCCTGGGTGGCTCAGTCGGTTAAGCATCCAACTTCAGCTCAGGTCATGTTCTCACAGTCCATGAGTTCGAGCCCCACGTCGGGCTCTGTGCTGACAGCTCAGAGCCTGGAGCCTGATTTGGATCCTGTGTCTCCCTTTCTCTCTGCCCCTCCCCTGCTCATGCCCTATCTCTCTCTGTCTCAAAAATAAATAAAAACATTAAAAAAAATTTTTAATAATATCATGTAAATAAACAGCTAATAAAAATGAAATGTGGTGTTTACTTGTTATGGAGGATAAAACAAACAAAAAAAACAAGACAAAAAGATGGGTTTTGGATGAAGGTCTGAATCTGTCCCAAAGTTGGTATCCTTAGAGTCTATACTAGAATTTTCTAACATGATCAGGGTTGTGAGTTATTGGAGAATTTCCTCATCAGTGTTATTTAAGTTATACCTCATTTCTCATCATGTTGTGTTGTGTAATCTGTTGATACAAATGCTAGAGATAATTTTTAAAGATGTTTATGGTGGTCTGCCCTGCTGAACTTCCAAGTCAGTATCTCCATGTTAACTCAAAATTATTCTCTATGAAAGATTCTTACTATTATCTTAATCTCATTTATCATTATATAGATATGAATTTTATATGTGTGGACTGTTGATTACTCACCAAACAACCTGAATGGTGTATTTGATGAATGTTCATCATTTGAATTCAACAGATAAAGGCAAAGCAATATTCCCTACTCAAAAATGTACCCATTCTAAGTTACATTTTATAATAATGTGTTAATTTAAGATAATTTACTTTATAATACATGCTAGAATAAAAGTGACAGTAATATGTTCTGAAATATATGGTTCATAAATTATTGTACTCACGTTGGTTAAACAAAGAATAATTTTACTGGTTTGTAAAATTTGGTCAAGATATTACAGCAAGTACTTTTACATTACTTTCCTAAGCTGAATTTAGCACAGAATATCCCAGAGCTGAACTGATTATAGAGTGCCAATATGAGGAATCACTTTAGTAAAAAGCATTTGCTATGAGAACTCACTTAAGAACTTCTGGTCTGATAGGATATTTTTACCTTTCCAAATTAAGCTTTGAAAAATGTAGTAACAAATCACAGAAATGACTCTTGGTCCTAGAAGTCTTACCAGTGCAATCTGTCAAATGCATGGGGACATCAAAAGAGTTATAGGAATTTATAACATTTTGTGAGAGGGACTTGTGTGTGTGTGTGTGCGTGCACGCGTGTGTGTGTGTGTGTGGTGTGTGTGTTGAAAAAAGGAGGTATATGTAAGTAATTTTCCTCTAAGTAAGTTTTCCAAGTTGTGACAAAACATTGTAAATTTATATCCAAACTGACTGCAGCTCCGCCTTTTCACTGCAGTGGTCTTGCATCTCAGAAGGCAACAGTGGTCACATGTATATAGGCACATATGTTACATTGAATGCTGCCTTTGGATGCCATAGACAAACTGACTTATCAAGAGAGTCTATCATTATTCCACAATTTTCGAAATTAAAAATATCTCCTCATTTATGTTATTTGTCCTATAAACTTATTACACTAGTTCCCTAATTTACTATTGATTAGAGAGACTATAGAACTCTTGAATTATGTATGAGTGCGATTGTATTCTATGATATGTTTTGAAAATTGTCCTCTCTCTTCCCATTTCATTGGACCTCATCTGCCCTTTCAGTTCTCATTTATTAATTCTGGAAGCTATGGATTGGATAATGATAGACTTTGTAATGAAAGCACAGCCACTATTTTTGTAGCCGTTGAAGATGAGAATTAGCTAGAAAGTATGGAGTTTCAATGACAGGCGATGCTGCTACCTATTTGGGGGAATGGTTCAAAATGGGACAAGTAGACGTACTTAATGCTTAGAAAAAAGTGACATGACATTCTTAGAGTTAAAATATCTATACAGTGGTAGGTGATAAAAAAAAAAAAAAAACGCTTTCACTTCAGCCTTACTGAGACAACACTGGTATGAGAAACTTCGAAATATGACTAAGAGTTGTGTGAACATGGAGATAAGGAGAAAAGACTTCAGAAAATCAGACTGGGCTCAATAAATATGGAGGCAGAATACTATTTTTGTGTACTCTTACTGTGTTCAGTCTCAGTCTTTCTCAAAAATCACATCACACTTCAATTAATTTTGGTAGGGTTTTTTGTTTGTTTGCTTGCTTTTTATTTTTGCTTTGTGCAAAACAAAGATTTAAAATGGTTTTGGAGTATAGAGAACATGCTGTTAAGTTTATCTTACATTCTTGGTCCCAGGGAGCATTTACAAACCTACCAGTTGAATTATTCAGAAAAGTGTAGTTACAAATAAACTTATCCAAGAATATACTGAATTCTATTTTTTTCTAAATTCAAACTGTATACTTTTTATATAGGAATGGAATAAGTTATTAAAAATAAAATATCAAGCTAAACCACAATAGAAACCATTGGGGGAGAAAAACTTACTCATGACTGCACAGGGTTTTAACCCTTCTCTCTCTCTCTCTCTCTCTCTCTCTCTCTCTCTCTATATATATATATATATATATATATCTATATCTATATCTATCTATATCTATCTATCTATCTATCTATATATACATACATACATATATATATATATGTATATATAGATAGATATAGATAGATAGATATAGATAGATGTAGATATAGATATAGATATATACATACATACATACATATACATACTTAGTTCTGGCTATTCATATTGCATAACAGAGCATTAACACTTTGACAATTACTTTTGACCATAAAGACACATGCTTCTTTTGGCTGATATTATGTAAAATTAACTGGAGGGGTTAATTGGACTCATTATAGTTCCAGGGTCTGGGGAAGGCTGGATTTCCTTCTTGTCAAAAAACAAAACAAAACAAAAATTTTCCAGATATTTAAAAATTCTATCTCATTGTCTCCTTTTCAAGTCTGATTATTTTCTTTTGAGAAAATAACTTTATCACCTTGGTTCTACAGTGGAGGAAACAGATACTCATTGAGAATGCTTAGTATCTTTGTTTCATTCAAGTGTACAAACTTGAATGCTAGTAGACTATGGTTTTTTAAAGATATAATTAATATACAGCATACAGCACTAAATAAGTTTATATGTAACAAATGAATTTGGTTTACATATATTGTGAAATGATTACCATAGTAGGTTTAGTTAACACTTAACATCTAATATAGATATAAAAAAAGAAATGTTTAAAAAAGTTTTTTTCTTCTGGTAAGAACTCTTGGGATGGACTTTTGAACAACTTTCACATATACCATCCAACAGTGTTAACTGTAGTCACCACGTTGTACATGACATCCTTAGGACTTATTTACCTTATAACTGCAAGTCTGTACCTTTTTTTTCAAGTTTATTTGTTTTGAGAGAGAGAGTGCCAGCAGAGGAGGGACAGAGAGAGAGGAAGTGAATCCCAGGCAGGCTCTGCACTGTCAGCACAGAGCCTAACACAGGGCTCGATCTCATGAACTGGAAGATCATGACCTGAACTGAAATCAAGAGTTGGACACTTAACTGACTGAGCCACCCAGGCGCCCTGCAAGTCTGTACCCTTTGAACATCTCCCTCCAATTCCCCCTTCTCCTATCCCAGTACTGCCTATGGTAACCAGAAATCTGATCTCTTTTTCTATGAGTTGTTTGTCTGGTTGGGAGATTCCACATATAAGTAAAAGCATACAGTATTTGTCTTCCTCTCTGTGACTTACTTCACGTAGCATAATACCCTCAAGTTCGACCCACATTGTTGAGGAGACTGCAGTTTAATCCTCAAGCAATTGATGTGAATCTTTGAACCAATTTCTTAAAATCTTTTTCTTCCATGTCATCAACTCTTAATTGGAAGTGGTACCACACCTATCTGATTCACACAAATCTTAATACTAAAATACTCAATGGTATTCACAATGTTGTGCTGTTTCTAGCTTCTACAAGTCAGTTGGGGATACCAGAACAGTTATTCAATTGCTTTAATGTGGCTGGACTGAATTCTTCCATATAAGCAAATATTCTACATAACTACATATAGTTTCTCTATACTCTAAAACTTAACGTAAGCCATTTTTAATGAAAGTCTTTATAAGTATACATCCCTTAATTTTTTACAAAAAATAGTAAATATTTTACTTCTTTACATCTAGAATCATTTTAGGAATGACATGGTCATATTTTGTAACCCAATGATATCCTCACAAACTTTTTTAAAAATGTAAACCTATTTTCACTTATACTAAATGATCCCAATGCTAGAGTTTTTTTGTTTTTAAATATTTGTTAATCATCTATTGCCAAGTCATAGAAATTTAACAGGGCTAAGATTAATAGCACTTCTTCTCCCAATTAACATTTTATGCTTTGAAACTAAGAGCAGTTTTTATAGAGCAAAGTACAAAGATGATTTGAATAATTTAGTTTTGTAATCTTAAGAAACACTAGTGATTAAAGAGCTGAGTAATTGATGTCGTTCAACAGGTGACTTCTGGGTAAGTGAGCTTTACAACAATTCTTGAAAGCATTACTGAGGAGAAATTTGGTAATTTCCAGCTCTTAATTTAAGTAATATATTCCAGGGTAAACCAGGCAACTCTAAAATCTTTTATGGGCTTGATTTTAAAAGCCAAAATAATAGAAAATATTCTCCTGAATGTTAATACATGAAACTAGTGAAATAAAAATGAAATCACTAAGAAGCAAGCTGTTAATTGCATAGGAAATGCGAAACAGCTTAGTTGATAGGCACCTTTTTCTATAAACTACCAATAGCATGAAAATGATCCTAATTTGTATATTTGCCGAAGATAATAACTATTGCTAAGAGTTATTTTCGTTAATGGCAGTGTGGAAAAAGACAATGAAACCATGGGGCACCCAGTTTTGTGAAATCGGTATAATAATTAATTACAACCTTGGCACAGTAATTAAGTAGTCAGTCACCTTGCCAGAGTAAGTTCAAAGGCACTCAGGTGGTTCATTTAAGTTTATTATTTCAAAATATTGAATTAGGCACTGTGGGCTGGAAAGGAACATAGATTAGTGAATTAAACAGATACCTCAGCCAAATAAAGTTCCAGCCCTGGCACAGCTTCTGACTTTGCTGGATGACTTGAGCAAGTCACTTAACCTCCCTGTCCTTCAAGTCTCTGGCAGCCAAGTGCCCAATACCTCTGAGATATGTAAAAAGAAGTTAAATTAAATAGAACTATACCTCTTGGCAAAAAGTAAATGAGCAGAATTGCTAATGAGCTAATAGACCCCAAAAAGCTAAAATTTTAATTGTGCAACTTTTGATCATTAAGTAGTCTTTAGGCACAGTTCACTAAAAGATTTCAGTGTATGATACTGTGCTAACATTTTAGTAAAGATCAACTTGCATCTATAAATTCAGTTCATTTCCTAGTCTGAGTTTCACAGTAGACAAGATAGACGCCTGAGTAAGGTTAATTGTCAAATGGTTTCATCTCAGCAAACTTCTTAATCCAAAACCTATAACTACTGGAAAGTTCAAGCTTGAATAACTAGGATATTTCTCTGAACTCAGTTCTCTTGAAAAGAAATTACAAGTTTAAACATTGGCTAGATATGCCTAGTTTATCTTACTAGATCTATACAAATTACTCTGGCATCTAAAATACCATGGCGTCACACAGAGTGGTCATTCTGCTGATTCTGAGCTATGCAAGATCCGTAAGTTCTTTTTTTTTTTTTTAAGGGATTTTGTGTGTTTTTAAGTTTATTTATTTATGACAGAGAGAGAGATTGAGACAGAGAGAGACAGAGAGACAGCATGAGGGAGCAGGGTGGGGCAAAGAGGGAAAGAGAGAATCCCAAGCAGGCTCCATGCTGTCAGCACAGATCCTGATGCAGAGCTTGAACCCATGAACTGTAAGATCATGACCTGAGCCTAAACCAAGAGTTGGACACTTAACTGACTGAGCCACCCAGGTGCCCCCATAAGTGCCTTTTCAGTTAGCACAGTTACTTTCAAACTGCTGCCAGACGTGATCATCACCAGCATACTTGGCATTTATCTAATGTTTCAAAATGTATATAATATTTTATACACCTCATCTATGTATTCATATGTGCATGCATTTATAGGAATTTATTCAGTGCCAGGTGTTGAAGGTAGAAAACTGTCAAGTCCTGCCTGAGCAGATTTATGAACATCCTGTGATAATGCTTTAGGAAGACTGCAGTATAACCAAAGAGTTGTGAATAGCACTTAGGAAAGGCTGTAGGAAAGAGAGAACTTTGGAGCAGAATATTGAAGGTTTCCAGACAGAAGAGGGAGAGTTTTCAGACAGAAGAAATGGTAAGAAGAAAGGCAAAACATTATCAAAGAGCCAGGATTAGTTGAGGAAAAGTGAGACACTTGGTGTAGTTATAGAATACGTTATATGGGACTCCTGGGGGAAAAGAAGTGTGAAGAGTCAAAGCTAGAAAAATAAAGTAGGAAGATCTTTCAAGAACAAAGAATATTGGGCTTGGCTTCTAGACAGTGGGGGAAAGGCATGGTTAGCCCTATTCTACAGAGATGATTTTACAACAGTGAGGGGTGGAGAGTGGGAGTGAGTGGGATGTGACCTTGGAGCAGGAGTGGTTAGGAACTTCTATGAGCCTGAATCAGAGAAGTGGCCATTAGCCTAAAGAGGAATAAATGGATCTGAGAAAGATGTAGATGAGTGAAGAAGAACTGGTGATCAGCTATATGAAGAACTGAAAGAAAAGGAAGTGTCAAGGCTTTTGGTTTGGGTAACTGAGCAGATTATGTCATCACTATCCAAGGTGAGTGATAGAAGACAAGCAGCAGGTTTCTCAGGGAAGATACTTGAGGTCCATCTTGGCACCCTACTAGGTCTGAAATGCCAGAGTAACTGGAGATGTTACAAATCAGATAGAAATATGAACTTGGAGCCCAGAAAGGTTTAAGGTTAGTGATAGAGATTTGGCAGTCTTCATTATATGGTTAAAGCCAGAAGAATAAATGAGATTGCCAAGGGCAAGCAAACAGACGAAGAGGCTACATCCATGATGTAGGAGACATCATGTAGATGATAATGGAAAATTAAATGACTTGTGGAGGACAATATGAGGACAAAGGAGAGAACAGAGTCTAGAAGTAACCCAAGGTTTTGAGCTGGGAGACCAGTAAAATTGTGGTTGCATTAGCAAAAATAAGGAAGTCAAAAAGAGAAAGAAATTTGATGGTTAGTTTTAGACAAGTTGAAGAGTATTTTCTTTCACTGTCAGTAAACAATAAGGTAAGCTTCTTAAAATCTGAATTGTTTTATTAGTTGTATATTTTTTAAAGGCTCTCTGACCATCATTTAAAAATGAAGTATTTATATGTTGGAAAGGCCACTGGATTGGGAATCAGAAAGCGCTTGAGTCTGTTCTGGACCCATTGTTCATTCAAATATTTATTAAGCATGTACTATGCTAGATGTTGGGTTGCAGTGGTAAGTTATCTGCCCCTGTGGAGCTTACAAATAGAGAAAATGTAATCAAATCCACACAAATAAATATGTAAATTCTAGTATGCTAGGTGCTTTTAAACAGCAGTTGTAGGAGAAGATAAGTGTGAATTTATAACATGGAGACCTCTCCTAAAATGAGGGTCAGAGAAGGCTTTTTCAATGAAATAATAGTTGAGATCTGATAAAAGAAGTGGAAGCAAAGATGGGGGACCGTTCTCCAAGAGAGGATAATATATACGGGCTAACACTAGAAGGCAGTTTGGCCATTTTCCATTTCTGAGAGTAGGCTGTATGGGTGGAGTGGAGAGGATAAAGTAAAAGGGCCTTTGAATGAGTCTGGTGAGATGAGCAGAGTCGAGATTATGCCAGATTTCATAGTGTCTCTTCAGATAACTTACTATGAAATGATGGGTGCTTACACCAGAGTGGTGGTGAAGAAGGTAAGAACTAATATGTAATACATTTTATTTTTTTAATTTAAAAAAAAAATGTTTAATGTTTATTTGAGAGAGAGAGAGAGAGAGAGAGAGAGAGAGAAACAGAACATGAGTGAGGGAGGGACAGAGAGAAAGGGAGATAGAGAATTTGAAACAGACTCCAGGCTCTGAGCTATCAGCAAAGAGCCCCACGCAGGGCTTGAACTCACGAACCACGAGTTCATGACCTGAGCTGAAGTCGGACGTTTAACCAACTGAGCCATCCAGGCACCCCAATATGTAATATATTTTAAAAGGCAAAATCAACAGAACTTGAAAGATTGGATGGGGTGTGTAGGATAAGGGGTTCAAAGATGATTCTCAGGTTTCTGGCTTATGCAACTGGATGATGATGTTGCCATTTACCAAGAGGGAGATCCCTGGAAAAGCAAATAGATTTGTGCAGGTAGAAGTTCATTAGATCAGTTTAGCGTATGTTGGGTTCAAGATGCATTTGAGATATCCAAATGAAGATTCCAAAATAGGCACTGACACACAGAGGTAGAGGAAAAGACTAGAAAAAAGGAAGTAACAATGTGCCAGTCACTGGGACATAAATAGCAATATAAAACACTGGTGTGGGAGGGTTCAGAAGGATACAGTGTATGTTGAGAAGGGCCTCAAATTGAACCTTTGAAAGGAATTGAAACATTTAAAGTCCAGGTAGAGAAAGAGAACATAGTAAATAAGAGTTCATATGATCACACAATTATTAAGCAGGAAAGCAGTAAAAGTATTTCAAGATGGAGGGAAGGAGTAATCAGCAAACTCTGTGTCCCTTGGTCAGTGCCTATATTCTCTGTACTTACCTGTAAAACCGGTAAGTAATGTTTGTGTGCATATCCCAGAGCGTTGTTGATCATCGTTCAGATCTGATAATGTTTGAGAAATGTTGAAATCTATCCATTGTTTTATTATGTACTTATTCTCAGTTCCCAGGGTTTCTTGTTTTGTTGGTTAGTTTTTAACACTGGGACCATTCACATCCTTATCTAACTCTAACAGTCCTCTTTGGAAAAATAAGGGAGCCAAAAAGAATATGAATTTGAACATAAAAATGTTCCTAGGTCTTTTGCATGGTTGCATGGGAAGCAATTACACTCAGAATCTGAAACATCTCTCCCACTTACTTTTCTCTCCTGCCTTTCCCCTAGGAACCTGGAAATCCCCACAAACTACTTTGGGACTTATGGGTATAGGCTTCAGTACCTTTATTCTGTAAATGAAACTACTGAGTAATCAGTCCCCAGTGATTAAAATGCTAGCTAAAGATGGAAAAACTTCTGGTATGCAGGGAATGCCATATTGGTACAATTTTCCTTCATCTGAATTGTTAAATAGTGACACATCACAAGCTGTCCCCAGTTTGAATTCTGGAGTGGTCATTACTTGATATTTAGGAAGAGGGAAGGCCAGACGATAGGGGTACCTTTCTACAGAAGATAGGCACCCAGGCACCTAGCACAGTGACTGTCCCTTAACCTCACTTCTGAGAAGTAGATTGTCCCTTATCCTCACTGTTCGACAGCAAGCACCAAAACCTCACCTCACTCTTCCTGTAGGTCACTGTGGCAATAGTCCCAACCACAGTAGACTACTATATACAAATGATTCATTTCCAGACTTCTGCTTTCCTTTAAAGAGTCAGCTGTCATGTGCTACCTATGACTCACTCAGGCTCCTTTGCCCCAGGGAAGTAAGCACTCTAAAGATTCCTGAGTTCCAGGGCCTCTGAAGCCAAGATTGTCATGTTGTTTTCCTGATGATGCAGCACAGAAGCATTCTCACTAATTCCCACTTGCTGTGCTGCCAGCTAAAGGACCATTGTTTCTGAGCCTAAGAACTAAGAGAGAAGGCAATTTGTGTTGCTTTGATTGTGCAGGACAAAAATTAAGCCAGTTGTAGCTTGTAAACTATTAAAGAGATAATAAGTATTTCCACAGTGACTCACAGTATGAGAGATGGCCATACCTAAAGCCGATATTCTAATTCCATATTTTGTTTATCAGGGAAGGTAGAGATGTTGAGAAAATTCAGAACGTGACCTTGAACTTTTCATGCTCTGTAAACTGAGCCTTAGCCTAATGAAGCTCTACAAAGGGTACTGATTTCACATTCGTTTTTCTTCCATCTCATTTTTAAAAATTCACATTTTCTAAACTGTAGTTTTTTACTTAGCAAACTAGGAAATATATTAGCTTTAAACAAGGATTTAATTTTGAGGAGGTTTTGATAGTCACATTTTCTTAATCTCCTTTTCTGAGCACCAGTGTCCTTTATATTCCAGAATCGGGTCAGCTGTCATGCACTTTTGCCAAATGTTCATACTGTTGAGGCCAGAAACAGATGAATCACTTATTGCCTAACTAAATTAAGCTAAAATGTGCCACTGGTGGCATCCCTATTACAGAATTATTCCCTGCTACTACTGGTGTCAGTATGTTTTGGTGTTGGATATATTCTAGATATTCATAAATCAACTGAACAAGGGCAAAAAATGTTTTAAATGTGTGTAGAAGCTAAGAAACTTTGTTCTTTTTTCATAATATAAAAGAAAGTTAATAATGTAACTAAAATGAAATCTAACCTATATAGTTATTTTTTTATATTATTAACCTTGGCATTATTAACAGTCATATTTTATAGGGTAGTCTCATATAGTATAAGTGAGGTTAGGTTTACAGAATATTTATTTTCAATAAGGAACATCATAACTTGGAAAATGTAAGCACTTTGTGGTTAAAACATGTTTAATAATGATCAGTTTCATTAAAAATACATATTGGTTGCCTTTAATCAATAACAAAATGGGGTGCCTGGGTGGCTTGGTCGATCAAGTATCCAACTCTTGATCTCAGCTCAGGTCATGATCTCACAGTTGGTGAGTCCTCAGCCAGGCTCTGCGATGACAGTGCAGAGGCTGCTTAGGATTCTGTCTCCCCTTCTCCCTGCCCCATCCCTGCTTGCACTCTCATTCATTCTCTCAAGATAAATAAACAAACTTTGGAAAAAAAAATTATCTAAAACCAGACTTCTGCTTTTTCTGTTACGAATAGCAGCTTCACTAAGATAGAATGAATATAACTCTTTGTGACTCTCCTAGTTAATTTCCAGTGATTTAAGGAAGTATCACAATGTTCTTAAAGCAAAACTCATAGAAATTTAAATTTTAAAAATTCCATGCATTAATTTCATTAGTAACAATAGAATTCTGAAATCAAAAGATTATCATTAATGGCAGTTGATCAAATTCACACATTTATTGAGCACCTATTTTAAAGACATTGGAATAAAACTTAGAGGATGCAAAAAATAGCCTCCCCCCACCCCGCCCCAAGGGAGCTTTTAATTTAACTAGAAAGACCATCACACAGTGAACAAAGTTTAATAACAATTTAAAACTAGTAATGATTTAACTAAAAAAGGTGTTGTGGTATTATAGCATATGCTTCATTACCAAATGAATGATACACTGTAGGCATTCAGAAAAGGCAAGGAACATTTGCAAATGGAATCAGAAAGGAATTTACTGAATAAGTGGGATTTGAGCCAAGCCAACTATTAATAATTTTACCAATTGTGGGCTGGAAATAGAAACAAAGCATGTTTGGTGTTGGAATTGACAGCTCTTCAGGGAGGTTCCATCGAACTATCTGCCTATGTCCACATATTGATTCATATGTTGGTTTTCCAATTCATAGAGTTCACTGAAGGCCATTTGTCTAAATATGATGTCATTTACAGTGTTAGCATCCCCTTTTGCAGAGTTGGTTGAGCTGAACGGTAAAAAGTATCTGAAGTGTCTCAATGTAAAAGATCCTCTGTATTCTGAAGATAGACATACATCTGTTAAATGTTCAAAGAAAAAAAAATTACAAACCCAATTATGTTGATGAAGGTAATGAGAACTTATTTAAAAAATATAGCCTGGAATTTCTAGGTGACTAAAGGTCCTGTTAAAATGCAGATTCTGAATCTGTAGGTCTGGAGTAGACCTGAGAATCTGTGAGTCTTACAGCCTCCCAAAAGAAGTCGATGATGCTGATCTCTGCACTATAAACAGCAAGATTGTAGAGAGAATAACACCATGTTTGGGGGACGGATGGGTCTTAAATGTTAAAACTCTAAGAAAAATAGCAATATTGTTAGAGTTTTATGAGAACAAAGGACAAAAGCCACATAAAATAATCTATCTTTGCCTTTAGCACGAAAGCAAGAAATTATCAAAGTCACTGAACAACTGATTGAAGCTATCAACAATGGGGACTTTGAAGCTTACACGTGAGTAGAGGCACATTTATTTTGCTTTCATGCATGTGAACAAAATATTTTATATATGAGTGCATTCTTCAGTGTACCAGAATTCATGTATATTTAACCCCAGGTTTGAGGTCAATGATAGCTTTATTTCATAAATAGGATTTACAGAGGAAACACAAAGCTTCTGATAGGAGGATTGGTGCTCTCCCGGTCAATGCACAGACTTGTAATCACCCACTCCTCCATATGGGGAAGGCATTCCAGGCAGAGCATCCATGAGAGCAAAAACACAAGAGACAGGAAAGCACATAGAAGTACATTTTGGTTTAAGAGATGTTTTGCCTCGCAGCTCTGTCAAGATCCTGGGACAGAGAGAGATCAGAAGGAGACATGAGGCAGCCTTCTACCTCTTGGGCCAGCACGCCTCAACCTTTCTTTGTCTCTTTTATGAGTTTGTCTCTTAGGTAACAGTTTATTTGAAGAAACTCCCAATGCTTAAAGTTTATGAACTACTGGACCATAAGGTATATAAAGGAAATCAAGTAAAAATAAAGCATTCAAATAAATAGGCTTATTTCACAAAGTATGTAGGTCAACAAGCTAACTATTTGGACAAAGATAAAAATCAGTCCAAGCCTCCCTCTTACTCCATACGAGGAGCTCCTCTTGAATGAAAGAGTTCAATGCAAAAAGATTGAATTTGATCTCTGATTGGAAAGACCTAAATTTAAAAGCAGAGAAAGTAATGACAAATGAGAAGATAAAATGATTAGGCTACCCAAATAGATAAAACTTGTATACGAAAGAAAGAAAAGAAAAGAAAAGAAAAGAAAAGAAAAGAAAAGAAAAGAAAAGAAAAGAAAA